>NC_091959.1:30583508-30736008 GCF_031021105.1 Erythrolamprus reginae | reverse complement strand
TTGCAGCATCCCCATGATCTGCAATTGACTCATATTTATTATGGTTTCAGTGTCCTGGTGTCATCACTTTTTGCGTCCTGCCAAGCAAAGTCAATGGGGAAGCTAAATTTGCTTAACAACTATGGTATGTCACTAACTTAACTGACAACTGTGGCAAGAAAGATCATAAAATGGGATTTCAGTTAACAACAGAAATTTTGTGGTCAATTGGGATCATAGGTTGAGGGCTATCCAGGGGTCGGCTGTTGCCCGGACCGGGGGGGGGGGGGGAGAGGCAGTGGGGTAGCAAAAATGGAATTACACCCCAGAGCACCCATTTGCACTGAAAGATGTTGAAAGAAAATGCAGGGCGTCCTGCATAAACCATGCCCAGCGTGGTAGTAAAAAATTTGGTAGCCCTTCACTGGAGCTATCTGTATTTAAAGGGATTAACCATTTTCTGACTGCAACTTTGACTATAAAAGTCTAAACCTGGATTATTGGTTTAGGAACAAGAAATCACACAATCTTATTTTAAACATATAGCTTATTATGAAATTTTTGATTAACAATTTTAATGTCTATTTACAGCTAACAAAATAGCATACTTGTGAATAAAGGATATCTAATCATTTTACTTCCAGAAAATTTATCACAATTTATATATATTATAATTACATCATTTATATCAACCTTCATTAAATCATTTTAAAAATAATTTAAATTCCAAAATTTGGTGTTTGTTTACATGCATTTTCTTCCAGTTCTGGTGCAGATTTTAACTTTTTTTAAAAAAAATTAGAATCAAAATAATTTGAATTGCATATTCTAGTCACATGTTTATAGATGAGAAGCTGCATCGAGAATCCTTTAATTCAACCTGTTTATCCCAATTTCATCTCCATGACCACACAATGCAATGGAAATGTAAAACATTTGGATGACTTTTTATTGTGATCAATTTAGAATGATTATTATCAGCGATAACGATGAAGCTGCAAAGTGTTATGTCGTCTCCACGCAGCACGGCATGATCCACCAATTGTGTGATGGAACTTGTGGCCCTTGCCAAGGCCACGGCTCTTCCTACCGGCAGAGGTCAGTCCACGCATCTCTCTGTGCTTGTGAACTGGTTTGGTAATCCATTGGCTATCTGGATTGCGCCTGATAGCTTTGTGAAATGGATCAATCAGAATGACCTCAAAGAATTTGTATGTGGAATCCTCACCCACCCAGTAAGAATTCAGCACTCTCAAAGCTCCACAGTGTCGGCCAGCACGCTCCTAGAAAATAAAATAGTTTTAAATATAAGTATATATAAGTATATATATATATCTATAATATGGAATATTTCAAAAATAATGCATTAGAGCAATCCAAATACAAACCTAAACTCTGGCTGAGATATGTTGATGATACCTTTGTAATTTGGCCACATGGTAAGGAAAAACTAGACAATTTCCTCACACATCTTAACAGCCTACACCCCAAAATACAGTTTACTATGGAAACAGAAATCAATGATCAACTTCCCTTTCTAGATGTACTGGTCTATAAAAAACCCAATGGCAGCCTAGGACACACTATCTACCAAAAGAAAACCCATACCAACCGTTATCTAAATGCACACTCACACCACCACCCCGCACAAATCACCTCAGTGGCCAAAACTCTCATCACAAGAACCAAACGCTTAGCTGACCATGAGCACTTAAAAACTGAATTGAACAAACTCAAAGATGTATTAATTTTTAATGGATTCGAAGAGAAAACAATCACAAACTTAATCAAAAAAGAGACACCCCCCAAAAAACAAGATCAAGAACAGGACAATGGTACCACCATCCTCCCTTACATCAAGGGCACCACAGACAAAATTAGTAAAATTCTGCACAAATATAACATCAAAACTTCATTTTGCACTAACCAAAAAATATCTAATATCCTAAGGAGCCCCAAAGATAAAATCCAATTGGAATACCAAGGAATCTATGAAATCCCTTGCAAAACATGTGCAGCCACATACATTGGACAAACCAACCGAAGAGTGAGCCAACACATTGCAGAACATGTGAATGCAGTTAAAAAAGAAGAAAAGACTTCCTCCCTTGTCCAGCACATTAAAAAAACAGGGCACGAAATTGACTTTGAAAAAACTAAATTACTTCACAAAACAGAGAATTTATATAGAAGAATTGCTCTGGAAGCTATAGAAATTGAGAGGAGCCCCCTTTGCATAAATAAAAGAGATGACACGTCCCGCCTATCAGAAATTTGGAAACCAGCCTTAAACAAAAAAAACACTTCATAAAAATCACCATGTCAATCCTTCTAATAATTATGATTACACCAACCAATCAGATCACTAAAAAATAATCACCCAATCTATTTGCTACATTCAAACCAAATCTCCACCCCCACACTATATACTAGGAAGAAATGACAGTTGCAAACATTCCATTTTACAACAACACGAAGCTTGGAACTTCAGCCTGATGATGGTGAATGTGATTTCACCGAAACGTCGCATAGACATGCAAAACATTACACAGGGCAAAACCCGAACTCAGAACAATCTACATATCTATAAATATATATATATTATACAGGTGAAATGAGATTGAGAAACATGATGCAAAAGAAATGTGTATGTGTGTATACACACAAACACACACACACACACTAAAGAACTTATAAGTAATTTAATATTTCCTTTCTTTACATAGGAGTATTTCATTTTCCTCAGTGGCCATCTCTCATATTTTGCCAGGTCTGGGAATTTTGATTCCATAAGTACATGCTTTGAACAGTTTCTTTATTCAGTTGCTTTAGACATTAACTATTTTTACGTAAACTATTATTCCCAACCAATGCTGCTCAAATAATGTCAGTCTCCTGCAAACATTCACTTGGTTGATGTGGTTTTCTGTATAATTTAGAATATACTGGTTTCCCCACGAGCCAAAACTCTGCATGGATGTTGATCCAAACTAATAGCATTTGAGTGGCAAAAGAGGTGTGTGAGCTACATAGCATGTCTCCCAAGGGGAAAAAAGGAACACGGCTAAACCTTAAAAATCTAATTCAACCCACCAAGAATAATTAATTAAATCAGTTTGTAATCTTATTTCCAATTTGTTTATGTTCTGCTCTAGAGATCCAGTTGTGTTTACACAGAAACAATATCTCCATGTAAGTGAAGATTATAGTTATTTATCATAGCATTGTTTATAAATAAAATACATATTCCTAATAGTAGAAATACTATACCATCACTATTACTCAGTGAACAAATTTCATTAGTTAAGTTTATTAGTTTAATACATGGACAAAATTACATTATAATAATAGTGTAACTTATGTAATCTTATGTTATAATAAAATTTCTCAAGGTTCTTTTCAAGATTTCCTTACTTCTGCTACAGATTGCAGACTCCGGGCAAATTTTAACTGGTTCACACCATGATGCACAGGCTTTCCATAAGTAGCACCCTTAGGAACTGGACGTTTACGACCACCACGACGAACCCGGATGCGATAGATGACATAACCTACAAAAGAAACAAATAGCATTTTATATACAGTATTTGGAAAATAGCTTGACTACCTCTTCCTTGTGGCAACCCCTGAGGTATCAGAATACTGCTATCATGTGACCCCCAGTCCTTCTTTTCATTAAAAAATATGATTGGGAGTGACAGGAAAGCAGTTAAAAGAGTCTGAGGAGAGGGGCGGCATACAAATCTAATAAATATTATATAATATTTATTAGATTTGTATGCCGCCCCTCTTCTCAGATAAAAATAAATAAAAAGTTATCTCCAAAATTTATGAATTTTCCAACACTGGAAATTTTAAAGAAGAGATTGGCCAGCCATTTGTCTAAAATGGTATAGGGCAGTGATGGCGAACCTATGGCATGGGTGCCACAGGTAGCACACGGAGCTATATCTGCTGGCATGCAAGCTGTTGCTCTAGCTCAGCTCCATTGTATATGTGTGTGCCGGTCAGCTTTTTTTGGCTGTGCACAGAGGCTCTGGGAGGGCATTTTTGGCTTCCAGAGAGTCTCTGGGGGGATGAGGGAGGGTGTTTTTGCCCTCCACCTGAAATAATTTATTCCAAATCAAGACTGGTAAAATTAGCAGTCATTTATTGTGATAACTGAGTAAAACAGACAGTGGAGAATACAAGCACCTAATATGAGAAAAGGTCTCTGAGGGAAAGTGATGCGCCTCTAACTAGTTATATGCTTCGCTAAGTAACAACTTTCTTTTGACTTAGCAACAAGTCTCCCGCCGGAACGATCGGCCAATCAGAACATGCAAATACTGTACCTTAGGTACCCTTTTCTTCATTGATATGCGCATATTTAACACCACCGGCTCCAGGGAAGCCTTTGAAGCCTGGGGTGGGCGAAACACGAGCCTACTGGGCCCACCAGATGTTGGGAAACAGGCCGTTTCTGGCCTCCAGAGGGCGTCCGGGAGGTGGGGGAAGCTGTTTTCACCATCCCCAGGCATTGAATTATGGGTGGTGGGCACTCGTGCATGTGTGATAAAGTGCACACACGCTGTTTTGGCACCCGAGGGAAAAAGTTCACCATAACTGTCATAGGGTTTCCTGCCAGAGCAGGGAGTTGGACTAGAAGTCCCTTCCAACTATATAATTCTTCTATTCTCTTCTGCTCTAATTCTATTAGCATCTTAAACTTTTGTCTAAGCTACCTGGCTATTCTGTATTTTTAATCCATATACAGTGATCCCCCGAGTTTCGCGATCCCGATCATTGCGAATCGCTATATCGCGATTTTTCCACCCGATGACGTCACTCCCTTCCTTTCTCATCTTTCTTTCTCTCTCTCTTTCTCTATCTTGCTTCTTCCTCTCTCACACTCTCTTCCTCCCTCTCTCATCTCTTTCTTTCCTTCTCTCTCTTTCTCTATCTCTCCCCCTCTTGCTCTCCAGCGATGGGGAAACCCCATCTTCGGCTCCTCGCTGCTGCGGCGCTGCAAGCGAGCAGCCGGGCGGGCGGGCGAACGAGCAAGCGGCAAGCGATCTTGGGGTTTCCCCGTTGCCTGGGCAACGGGGAAACCCCATCTTCGGCTCCTCCTGCTGCCGCGCTGCGGAGCAGATCAGCTGTTGGGCGGCCGAAGGGGTCTTCCCCGCCGCCCACACCCAAACTCCACCATCTGCGCATGCGCGACCATGGAAAACAGGACGCGCATGCGCAGATGGTGTTTTTACTTCCGTGCCGCTACATCGCTATTTTACGATTATCGCGAGGGGTCTTGGAACGGAACCCTCGCGATAATCGGGGGATCACTGTATACCCATTTTGTTAATTTGAGATGATTTTTAGCAACAACAAAAATATGATATAAATTAAATTCACATAACATAGACAAAGTTGTAAAGATTTGCTGTCTTATGTAAGCTTTCCATCAACTTGATCTTTCCGACGTTTCCTGTAGTTTATCCTCTTTGGATGTATACATGTATAGTTAGGTTCCAATTAACTTATAATAACAACAATTGCTATAGTGAGCACTATATCAGATCAGTTTTTTCCTGCATATATGTAATAAGCATGCGGAGCAAAAAAACCCTTTTAAAATGTTCTCATTACCTTGCTTGGCTTTATATCCTAGCCTACGGGCTTTGTCTGGTCTGGTTGGGCGAGGAGCTCGATGAAGTGCTGATAACTGACGATATTGCCAGCAACGAACACGCAGAAGGAAACGCATCACATCAGATTGCTTCTTCCTCCACAGTTCTTGGATATACTTGTAGGCACCCATTATGACTTACTCACTAAAGTAAATGGAGAATTGTGTTACATAATATTGCTACATATTTCTTTAATAACATATTACATACTAAAAAGGACTGTTTTAAAAGAACAACGTTCTCCAATACTGTATATAAAAATAAGCTTCCTAAAACTGATTAAGTAAATTCATAAAAAATATGCCATTATTCAGGTTTCTTTTTTCTGCTAATGTGCTGGTAAGAAGGTACATACTCATAAAAGCAATTTTAACTTCAGTCTCATAGAAAACATGGAAATGTTGCTTCGCCAAGATTCTACCAATCTTGCAAGGGAAAAGACCTGAATATGCCCAGACCTATCTACACACACACACACACACACACACACACACACACAAATAAAAAATAAATCTGGTCAACGGCATGAGCTGCTATTGCTCGATTTTCACCATAATTCTGAGCTGCAAGAACAGACCTGATGCCAAAGGAACCCAGCATTTCAATGACTCGTTTCATTTGCATTCTCACCCTTCCATCCCACCCTAGACGCCATTCTGCCAACCAGACTCTAAATCAGACCTGGGCCAGATGCGGCCCGGGGGCCAGATGCGGCCCGCCCACTGTCTGTGACCAGCCCGCGGAGGTCAGTCCAACCTCTGCGCGCGCACATGCACACGCAGGTAAAAACCAAAAGCCATGCGGCATTTCCAAAAGCCGCGCGGTGGAGTCAGACGGCCTCACCACCTGCACACAGAAGCAAAATGCGAAAAAGCGGCAGTCGCGTTCTGTCTGCTGCTCGGCTGACGGTGCTGCCATGATGCAAAAAGGATAATGAGACTCTAGAAAGAGTGCAGAGAAGACCGACAAAGATGATTAGGGGACTGTAGGCTAAAACATATGAAGAATGGTTGCAGGGACTGGGCATGGCTAGTTTAGAAAAGGACCAGGGGAGACATGATAGCAGTGTTCCAGTATCTTAGGGGTTGCCACAAAGAAGGAGCCAATCTATTCTCCAAAGCACCTGAGGGTAGAACATGAAACAATGGGTGGAAACTAAACAAGGAGAAGCAACTTAGAACTAAGGAGAAATTTCCTGACAGTTAGAACAATCAATCAGTGGAACAGCTTGCCTCCAGAACTTATGAATCCCCCAACACTGGAAGTTTTTAAGCAGATGTTGGATAACCATCTGGCTGAAGTAGTGTAGGGTTTCCTGCTTTAGGGGGTTGGACTAGAAGATCTCCAAGGTCCCTTCCAACTCTGTGGTTGTTGTTATTAATATTTTATAATTATAATAGTAATTATTATTATTAGCAAAAGGATTTAGGGGTAGTGATTTCTTACAGTCTCAAAATGGGTGAACAGTGCGGTCAGGGCAGGGGTAAGCAAAGTTGGCTCTTCTGACATGTGGACTTCAACTCCCAAAATTCCTGAGCTAGCATGATTGGCTCAGGAATTCTTAAGAGTTGAAGTCCACGTGTCATAGAAGAGCTAACTTTGCTTACCCCTGGGTCAGGCGGTAGGGAAAGCAAGTAGAATGCTTGGCTGTATAGCTAGAGGTATAACAAGCAGGAAGATGGAGATTGTGATCCCGTATAGAGCATTGGTGAGACATGTGGAATACTGTGTCCAGTTCTGGAGACCTCACTTACAAAAAGATATTGATAACACGGGTCCAAATACAGGCTACAAAAACGGTGGAAGCTCTTAAGCATAAAACTTATCAGGGAAAGCACAAGGAGGCACAATCTGAGGTTAGGTGGGGGAAAGATCAGAAGCAACGTGAGAAAATATTATTTGACAGAAAGATTAGTAGATGCTTGGACCAAAGTTCCAGCAGACATGGTTGGTAAATCCACAGGAACTGAATTTAAACATGTCTGGAATAAACATAGATCCATCCTAAGATAAAACACGGGAAATAGTATAAGGGCAGACTAGATGGACCAGGAGGTCTTTTTCTGCCGTCAATATTCTATGTTTCTATGTATTATTATTCTCTCTCCCGAGCCTCCATCAATAAGAATCTGCACCAAATGGGTGGAAAAAACCTCCAAACTGCACGAAGACACTGGATGCACGGTCCGCGGAAAGAACCCAAGGAACCTCACGAGAAGACGCTCGAAGCCGGAAAGGAAGAGGCCTCTTTTCCAAAATGCTTTGCACTAGAGGCGGGCGGGAAAGGTTCTCTGGTCAGGTGCTTTGTGGGAAATGTAGTTCATGGGGAAGACATGCTAAAAGAGGGCGAACTTTCGTGCTATGTGATGGAATGATCCCTGTGACTGTCGGCTAGCCGTTCCATTCTCTGCAAGTTATAGTTATCGTTTATCAGATTTGTATGCCGCCCGTCTCCGAAGACTCGGAATTATGTTCCTTTAAATATCCCTCTTCCGACTTTCTAACTCTCTCCAGCGCAGGCGCTTAGATCTTCTCACCCAGCCAATCCAGGATCTCTTCAAACAATCAGCCACCGTTTGTGACCGGCTTCCTTAGCTACTGGCCAAGAGGCAGGTGAGGGTTCCCTAAGGGGTGTGTGTGCAAGCCCCGCCCCCAGATCCCAAGCAGGCGCTTCCCTTCTTCGCCGCCTCTCCCCCAACCTCCGACTGCGGCTCCCAAAGCCCAGCCGGGGCAGCGGCCGCTCTGCGAGGGCGCTTCCCGCTCTATAGCCACAATCCTTCGAGGCCTCCCTTCCCGCCCTGCTCCTGTCTGCTCCCCCACCTGAGCGCTGACTGACCGGAGCCCCCGCCATCCTGCCCGGGAAGCCCCTCCATCTTGGGAAGGCGACTGAGCCGGACTCTTCCTGAGGAGGAGAGCCTCGCAGGATCCTTGCCTGCCCTCCCTTCCTCCCGCAGGCTCCGCTTCCTCTTCCCAGGCGCCCAGCAGCGAGGCTCCGGGCAGCCCTGAGAGACGCCGCTGAGCTGACTCGGCCAGGGCCTCCCACCTGAAGCTGAGCTTGTCCTGCAGGGGCCCAGCGGGGGTCTCCGTAGGCAGCAGCAGCAGGAGCAACGCCCGCAGCCCCTCAGCCGGCCCCCAAACCTGGACTGACAGCCAAACTTCCAGCCGGGCGCAGCAGCAGAAGGAGCCAGTGAGCAAACCTTTTTTTTTTTTTTTTTGGGGGGGGGGGTGCATGTATGACGCAGAAGCAGCACAAGGAACCTTTAGGGTGCCAGTGAGACATCTGCCTCCCCTTTCTGTCCAAGAGGCTGCGCGGGCGCCATAAGTCTCACGAAGGCTAATTTCTGGCAGAGTTTGGAAGAGAGGAAGACTCCTGGCGTCTCCTTTCTCCGCTGCCCCTCCCCTCCCCCACCTGTCCCTCCCTCTCACCGGCCAAGATCGGAAGGCCAGAACGCGCTGCCGCCGCCCAGGAAGATAAGAACGTGAGAAATGGGATCCCTCGCGGCCCTTCTCCTGAGTGGTGCGTCTGGCTCACGGAATTTGGGCTGCCAATCTCTGGACAGACAGCTGCCACTCGGGAGAAGAAGAGAGAGAAGAGGCGCTGCGAGAGAGCCTCATTTGCTCACCTTCTGTTCCCGGGTGGCGGCAGCTCGTTCAGAGGTTTTTCTTGACTGGAGTTTCCCAGCACAGACCGGCCGAGAAGCCAGACGCCGCCCCTCCCCTGCCACCCCCAAATTGTGGCCGAACATCTTCCCAGCGTCTGGCAGCTTCGCCGCTTCTCTTTCTCGCCAGGTCTTTGCAGGGAAACTCCTTGAAATGTTAAGAAAAACTCGCGAGTATAATAAGTTGTTGATTACGCTCACTCGCGGGAAGTTTTTCTTTACATTTTCTTCTGTTTACATTTCAAGGAACTGCAAAGACCGCCCGAGAAAGAGAAGCAGCGAACTGACAGACTCTGGAAGGATGTTTGGGCACAATTTGAGGGTGGCAGATGGGACTTATTTTAACACTTGTCCTTAAAAGCCCTATCAGGATATGTCTTATTATAGGGGAAACACAGTAATAATAATAATAATAATAATAATAATAATAATAATAATAATAATAATAATAATAATAATAATAATAATATTGCTTTTATTACTTAAACATAAAACTCAGTCAACTGAACATTTAAAAAACTGACACAAATATCATTGACTGGTGCTAATGGTTGATAGGGGTTGCTGCCAGCGTTCTAGGTATCAACCAGATATATTCTTAAAATATTATGTTCTGAGTAGCTTCAGTTTTTTGCAGTCCCACTGATGTTATTGCAGGAAGCTGCAATGTCTTGATGTGTTTTGTAAAATTCCAAGTGGTACCAAGTGCAAGGGTGACAATGGGTATCACCGTTATATGCTTCATCCATAGCTGTGTATTTTGATGGGTCGTGATATTTTGTAATTTTTTCCAGTTCTTTTTCTTCGACTCTGGCATGTCCTCGTACAACAATATCAATAAACTGTACGGCCCTTGACAACCGTGATATCTGGCATATTGTGTTCCAAATGATAATCCATCTGTATTCAAACGTCCCACAAGATCTTCACCATCTCATTTTTAGTAACTTTTTCCACTTTGTGTGCTCGCATGACTTTTTGGATACAGGTATGTTGCATTTTTTACATAATGGCCAGTAGACTAATTTAACAACTCGATGGTGTCTAGCTTTGTAATCAGTTTGCATCATATTGCTGCACTCACATATTAAGTGTGAAACAGTTTCAACGTTGTTGTTGCAAACAGGGCCGCCATCAGGAATTTTGGGGCCCCATACAGCCTAAGTGTCTGCCCCCCCCCCCGCCATTTTAAAACTACTGCCCCCCAAATCCCGTGCCATGCCACCATGGCCACACACCCTGGGCAAGCCCTCCCCCAGCCCCAGCCCTCTGAGGTCAAACACAGCCCTCTGAGGTCAACCTCAATGAAATTGAGTTTGACACCCCTGGCCTAGAGGCTAAATCCTATGACCAAGGGCTAAGAGAACGAGTATGTTTAGCTCAACAAATAGAAAACTGAGGGGGAATATAATAGTAGTTTCCCAATCCTTAAAGGGCTGCCACAGAGCAGATGGCATCTATTTATTCTCCATGCCACTTGAACGTAGTAAAAGAAGCAATGGGTGGAACCTCACCAAGAAGAAATGCAATCTGGAAATAAGGAAAAACTTGGGACTGGGCGGCATAGAAATAAATAAATAAATAAATAAATCCCTTCTTTTTTATTAAAAGAAATTAATAATTTAAAAAAACCAAAATTCATTACTATTAAAACTAAAACAACCAGCAAAACTATTAATAAAAACAGATGAGGGCTGGGGGGTTTTCTCTGTTATTATTTAAGTGCTTTTACCATATGCTTTAAATCAAGAGTCACTTCTCTCCCTGTTTCTCTCTCTTTCCTGTCATTCTCTTCCTCAATCATTTTCTCATTTCTCTTTTTTTCTCCCCTTTTTTCTATCATTTCTCTCCCTTCCACTCTCTCTCTCTTTCTTCCTCTCTCACACTCTCTTCCTTCCTCTCTCCTCTCTCTTTCTTTCTCTCTCTCTCTTTCTCTATCTTGCTTTCTTCCTCTCTCACACACTCTTCCTTCCTCTCTCATCTCTTTCTCTCTCTCTTTCTCTATCTTGCTTTCTTCCTCTCTCTCACTCTCTTCCTTCCTCTCTCATCTCTTTCTTTCTTTCTTTCTCTCTCTCTCTTTCTCTATCTCTCCCCCTCTTGCTCTCTCTTTTTCTCACTTTCCCTCTCTTGTTTTCTTTCTCTCTCTCTTGCTTTCTCTCTCTCACTCTTTCTCTCTCTCGTTCTCTCTCTCTTGCTATCTCTTTCTCTCACTCCTCTTTCTCTCTCTCTCTCTTTCTCACTTTCTCTCTATCTTGTTCTGTCGCTCTCACTCTCTCTCGTTCTCCGGAGGCTGGCGAAAGTGATTTTCAATGTCGGGCGCGCAGGCTAGCGCGCGCTCTCCCCATCCCCCTTTTCTTACTTTGAATGTTCCAGGCAGGCTAGCCTGGCAGGGGGATGGGGAGAGCGCGTGCCGGCCCACGCGCCCGACATTGAAAATCGCCTTCACCGGCCCCCGCTGTGGGAACGCCTGCCCCGCCTCTCTTGCAGCAGAGGAGAAAGAGAGGCGGAGCGGGCGGGGGGCAGCGGCGAAGGCGTGAGCAGCCTACATGGAATGGTGCTGGGCACAATGACTGCTGCGGGCACCAGGGGGCCGGCACACGGTGGTGGTCCAAAACCGCCCCCCCCCCCCCCCCCCCATTTTTCAATTTGGCCAGGCCCCTGACACCAGTACCAGTAGTACCGGCCTATCGGCGGCCCTGGTTGCAAACTCGACAGTTTGCATTGTCAGTGGATTTCTGTATCTTTCCCTTCATGGCATTAGTTGTAGTGCTTGTTCTTGAGCAGCGAGTATTAAACCTTCTGTTTTTTTCTTGATGGTTCCTATCTTAAGCCATGCCCATGTAACATTATTTCCTGCACTGGTTTAGAATTTAGAATTTATTTTAATTTTTAAAATGTGTAAGCTTTCCCATTAATGAAATAATTATTGAATTATTTTGAAACCTCTTTAGCAGATAAAAATTACTCCTTTTACAAATAATGATGCATTTGTTACTTTTAACTCAGGTGGAGAAATATCTCTATCCCACTTTCTCATAACTCATTAAAATGTCAAAGTGATGGGTAACTATCGTTTGCTTCTGGTTTTGGATCAGGTTGGTTTGAGACTCAGTCAGCTGGTGGAGATAAAGAGGATTACATTGAGAAAAAAAAAGGATTTTGTTGTTTCTATTCCTGATGATCTAATAATAATATAAGCTTTTTTTGTAAATGATTTTCTCTATGAGTGACTTTAATATACTATGGTGTATTTTGGCCATTCAATTGTTTAGTAAGAATCTTCAGCTCTTGCACAATGTCACACTTGGCCACAACCTCCATGACAACTAAGAGAATACACTTGGCCCTTCAGAGGCCTTGCTGGAGATACTCTCTACTGGAGAAGCCCATGTTACCAATGACGGTGGTGGGTGGAAGGACCACTTCCTTTGGCTCTTTTTGATGCAGCTGACAGGGACCTCTCCATCCAGATGTCCACTTTAGAAGACACCTACAAAGTCCCACTGGTTCCTGTGTGTGTTTATTTGGCAGACTGGGGTGTGGAATTTAAGAGCTGCTTTTCACTGTTGTAGATGTCCTGGCTCGGAAGGGGGATCTGGAGGGGGAAGGGGGAAGGGTCAGAACAGACCTGTCCTGCCATGACAACAATCTCATTCCCTTGGGATCTTCTACTGCACACTTGTGAAGGGGTCAGATGAGAGTGCAGAGATGAACCATTGTTGGATGGTCATCCAAGAGTTTCCAAGACTAATAAAGGATCCTGAAGGAATCAGGTCCAAAGATTCATTCAATTCAATTCATCCAAATCAACATTTATTATGGTTACAAAAGCATTAAAGATAACAAGAAAAATTAAAATAGTTTGCACCCCCAAGAAGTAACTAAAAAACCCACAAACTGCTTAGAATTAAAATCAACACTGAGGCAAAAGCAGGAACCATTAGAAGACTTGAAGGAATTAAAAAGATATTGAAAGGTAGTCCAAATCCAGATTTACATTTGCAATACATTTCAAAGGATCAAATCGCTTTACAAAAGCATTTCCTCTTCAGTTCTTCAGTTCTCTCCTCTTTGCAACTTCTTAACAGAAGAAGAATGAGGAAGGGTCTATAGTAGGGCCTACAGACCCTGTGGAAGTTGTGTGAGGGTACCGCGATCCTGTGCAGGACCACCACCTCCAAGTCATGGATAAATGAGGGGGGAATTTTGCCTGGTTCTCAGAGGCTTTTCAGGGTTGCCTGGTGGAGACAGAATGGTTTCCCTTTGCTGACGAGGAGAGGTGGAGGAGTGAGAGGCGGGGAAGAGGAGGAGGACGACGATGAGAAGGGGGAGGGGCAGGAGGAAGGACGAAGGGAGGATGGAGAGAGGGAGGAGAAGAATGTGGAAAAGGGGGGAGTAAGTGGATGAGGAGGAGGAGAGGGGAAGGGAGGGGAAATGGTGAATTGGAATAAGGAGGAGGACAAGCAGAAGAAGGAGCAGAGGTGAAAGAGGGAGGGGGGAAGGAGGGGAGGGAGAGGGAGAAGGGGAAAGGGAAGAGTAGACAGGTGGAAAGGAAGAGGGAGGGGAGGGGAGGGAAAGAGGGGTAGAAGTACGGAAAGGGGGAGCATTGGGGGGAGAAGGTGGGAGAAGAGGGGGAGGGAGAAAGAGCAAAAGGAAGGGAAGGGGGAGGCAAGGAGGGGAAGAGTGGGAAGGAGGAGGGGAAGGAAGAGGAGGGGAGAGGCTCCTTTGAATACTACCTCAGATCCCTGTAAATCCTCGAGATCTCCTCCTGGGTCTTTGTGGGATTCCTGATGTTCTCTCTCTTTTAGGATTTGGATGGAAAGCTCTCTCAGGTGTTTCTCTCTGGAAGAATTAGAAGGAGAAATGTCAATCCTGAGAAGCAACCAACTATACTTATTTACTTACCAATAACAACAGGATGCCAGGAAAATCTCACTCAAAGTTTTTGGGCAGCTGGGGTGGGGGAGGGGTGTCCAAAGTGCCCTCTGTGTCTCTTGAAAAAGTCCCTTCAGTTCCACCAGACTTACTCTGAGGTTTGTATGTGAGGACTAAAAGGGTCGGGGGGCCTTAGATTCCTAAATTTCTCTGCCTTATTTTTTGGATGCTGGAGGGAGAAGATTTCCATCAATATTTGCTTAATTCCTAAAGAGTCTTATATGTAATTATAACATGTCTGTTTAGAGATGTATTGGTCTGGCATCCTAGCAACATGGCCTACCCAGCGTGTCTGGGCTTCCATCAGCAGGGTGAGAATTGATGTCAGGCCTGCTCTGGAGAGGACTTCAATGTCAGGCACCTTATCCTGCCATCGGATCCTCAGAAGCTGCAAATGCTGCGATAATGGTGCCCACACATGTCTGCCCAACATGTGGCAGAACATTTCGTGCCTGTATAGGCCTTACCAGCCACCTACGGACACATCTGTACAGCCCACAACCCATTAGATGTCAGAGTCTTCTTTGAACACGATGGACAAACATCATAATAAGTCACTACATTCTACAACATCCACTGTAATTTTATCTAAATATTTATTAAATGGAGTTTATAGAGTATGTAGTAATACTGATAGTTTTGCGTCTAACAATAGTAAGTTTTTTCTTCTTTTGGAACTTTATTTTACAAAATTAGGGATGATTGTAGTACAATAAAATTTAATAGTTTCAAATGTGGCCTCCCCTTCTAATTTTGAGCGATTCTTCCATCTCTTATAGAGAAGATTCTTCTGGATATTATTTTATCTTGGTCAATTAAAGAAATAAAGTTTTGAATTTAAACAGAGATCAGGAAATGAGTGCATTTGTCATGGATGGTCTGAGAAAGTCCGTTCTCACCTCCTCAGTTGGTGCATGAACTCCTTCATCATCTCCTCTTTCTCTTCCATAAAAGCAATTTTCTCAAATCTTAGGCTGTCGATTTTCAGCTGAAGTTCCATTCGCTCATTCACCATTGCCCCTATGATGGTTGCCATTCTGTAATTATGAAGACCAGAGAGAAATTAGCCCTCTATTTTTTTTCTTTGATCACCAAGCATAAGAACGGAGCTGGACCAGCAGGGAAGGTAGGTAAGAAGGACCCCACCAGCCAGGCACTGAAGCTGCTGCAGGAAAGGGGGGGGGAGAGAGAGATCTGATCTGTCTCTCTCTTTCATATACACAAATCCCTCACTCACTCCCCACCCCCAAGGCATTCACATGAGCTTTCCAGCTCCATTCTCCACTGTGCAAGCAGCGCAAGAGGTCTGTTGACTATGGTAAAAAAAAAAACACCGTAATTCAGACCTTCCAATTTCTCATGAAAAGGAAGAAAATTCACAAAGTTGGAAGGTCTCAACTATTTCTTTTACTGCAGTCCCACAGACTTCTGTTGTTCCCCTGCGTATGCAACAGATTATTATTATTATTATTATTATTATTATTATTATTATTATTTATTAGATTTGTATGCCGCCCCTCTCTGAATACTCGGAGTGGCTCACAACAAGGAAACAGTACAAATCCAATAATTAAAAACAATTTAAAACCCCTTAATATAAAAAACAGTCATACATCTCAGACAAACCATACATAAAACGGAAACGGCCCAGGGGAATCAATTTCCCCATGCCTGACGGCAGAGGTGGGTTTTAAGGAGTTTGCGAAAGGCAAGGAGGGTGGGGGCAATCCTAATCTCCGGGGGGAGTTGATTCCAGAGAGTCAGGGCCACCACAGAGAAGGCTCTTCCCATGGGCCCTGCCAGACGACATTGTTTCGTCGACGGGACCTGGAGAAGCAGAACTCTGTGGGACCTAACCAGTCGCTGGGATTTGTGTGGATGCCTTGTGGGTGGGGGGGATGAGGGACCTCTGTGTGTGTGTGTGAGAGAGAGAGCACATTGCTGCTAGCCTTGGATATCTTTGAAAGGTTGGATCGGATCACTGTGTCTGTCTGTCTCTCTCTCTCTCACACACACACACACACTGTCCTTTGGAATCACAGCAGTGGTCGGATTCAAATAATTAACAACCAGTTCTCTGCTCTAATGATCATCTGGGTAGGTGTGGCTCGGTGGTCATGTGACTGAGCAGTCGTGGCTAACTCAAATGTCACTCATGTTGATGGTCGCTTCCCCTTAGCTGTTACAATGTAATAAGGGTGAACAGGAGAGGCAGTTTCTGTAGGCAGGGCAATGAAGATTAGGCTAGGAATACCACCATAATGTTTCCTTACAGGATTAGCCCTGCAAAGTGGAAAAAAGAAAAGGAGATTTCTTCCAACAACGGGTTCTACAGACTTCTTAGAAACTTAACAAACAGTTCTCCCGAATAGGTGCGAACTGGCTGAATCCCACCACTGGATTGCAGCACAGACACACATCCCAGGATTGCAAGGCTGAAGCCTTCCGATGGGAAGGCTTTTGGGAACCAAAGGAACAATCAGTAGGAAAATTGGGGGAGGGGGATTTTCCTCTGCAATTCTGAGCAGGGAAGGAGGAGGTTTCCCCCGAAGGAACGGAAGAGCATTGCACTGGGGGGCTCCATAGATAATACCGGTATTGAATTGCAGGTCTTGTTCCAATGAGGGGTGGCATGAAGGCGGCTCAGTGGCCAGGGAAGAATGGGTTTGGGGTGCAAAGGAGGGATGATCTCCCCCTACCTCCTCCACCTCGCTGCAGGACCACCATGGAGCTCAGGGCAGTGTGCTGGGGCCCCGGCAGGGCAGTAGCTGGGGAGCTGCTCCAGAGATCTGGCCTGAGTTGACTGGCCCTCACTGGCTCAGCTGATCCTTGGGCCACAATTAAGGGGCGGAGCGTCCATGAGGTGACTAGAGGATGGGAAGGGCTGCCTCCAGTGCTGGCCACACCCACCCTTTTACTTATACTATCCCTCCCCCCAAAAATCAGGTTAGGACTTATTTTCGGAGTAGGTCGTATTTTCAGGGAAACATGTATTTCTCACCTGTCCCATTGTTCCTGCAATGCTTGGTTCTTCCCGAGGAGCTCCTGGTTCTCCTCAGCTTGCTGCAGAACTTTGCAGTGGAGATTACAGTTTTGATGTGCCAAAACATTGATTCTGTAAAATAGAGAGACGAGGGAAATTAGCCCCCTAAGAATTGAATATGAAGTCCTGGAAGGGAAACTCAGGGTTGTTGTCTTAAAATTTCTCACTTCCTCTGCTTCTCCTCCACCTGCCTGCAGAGTTCTGCGTTTCTCTCTGCAAGGTGAGCATTTTCCCTCAGGAGCTCCTCATTCAGGGAGAACAACTTGTCCTTTGTGTTACTATAAATAGGAAGACCAGAGAGAAATTTGACCCTTAATTTTTTTTTACTTTATCAAACTTTTTTTCAATGGAAAATATTAAAAATACCTTAATTTCTGTTTGTGGGTGGGTGCGTGTATAAATTCAGTGTTGTTATTTCTACTAAATGCTTTCACCATTTATTGGGTCTTTTAGAAAGGCTCAGTAAAAGGGGAAATGGGTCCATTTTGATGGACTTTAGAAACACCTCCAGGATAGTCTTAAGGCATTTGATTAGCTACTTAAATATTAAGTTTTAATATGCTTATAAGGTTACTTATAAGAGTTGGATTACTTAAGTAATGGTTTTTACTTCCGTATTTAGCAAAGAAAGTCAATACACCCTTATTAAAATGCCAGGTTTTGGAAATTTAAAAAACCAGACCAAGATAAATCAGTTCAGAGTTCTTCCTCCTTTAACATAACATATAAGATGCACAATTCAAGTCGGAAAACAAACTGAAATCTTTGAAAGAGAAAAACTCATGTTAAATAATAACCATGAAACATGGGAAAATCAATTAAAGTCACTCTGCTCAAGCTCCTGTCAAGTCCAACTCTTGAGTAGGAGTCTTCTGACATTTCTTCAGTTGCCTCTTACAGCCAAAGCCTTAGTCTCCAATTCTTATAAACCACCAAAATCACCATGACGCTCACAGTGAAGCTTCCATCCTTCCGAGGTGGGTAAAACGAGGACCTGGATTACGGGGGCAATATGCTGGCTCTGTTAAAAAGTGCTATTGCTAACATGTTGTAAGCCGCCCTGAGTCTTAAGGAGAAGGGCAGCATAAAAATCGAATAAATAAATAAATAAAATCGAATAAATAAATGATTAGCAGCCGAATGGATGAACTCAGGAGTTTTAACAAAGGATTCTTTTAAAAGTGGCATCTCTATGCAGCCACATTACTGTAAGTATTGTATTCTTATTTTTCCTACTAAAAGATTTCAGTTTTTCAATTGAATTGTATAACTTACATGTTATAATAAAGGTTGGGGGTGGGGGATAAAGAGATTTATCTTTTCCTGATTTGTCTTACATGTTTTCTCATCAATTACCAGATTGGTTTGCAAGAAAGGCTAAACTCTCTGAAACTCCATCGCTAAAGTTCAATTTATATTGTTTTGACACAATAGACAGTCCCAGACTTACATTGCAGTTTTGTCCCTTGTTCTCCCCAGCGATCCTTCCTGTGATGTTGCAGTCTAGAAAAGTCAAAATACATAACAGGTGAGGAATATACCCTCTATCTCTCCACTCACACTGGGCTTCTGCACATCTTTTAACTGATTAACAGAGTTGGAAGGGACTTTGTAGGTCATCTAGTCCAACCCCCTCACCCAAGTTGGAGACCCAACACCATTTCTGACAAATGGCAGTACAAAACTGCCAAAGCTTCCTGTGATGAAGCTCTCACAATGTCTGAAAGCAAGCTGTTCCATTGGTTGATTGTTCCCACTCTAAGAAAATTAAACCTTATTTCTCGGTTAAATCTCTCCTTCATTGCTTTCCATCCATTATTCATTTTCTGGCCTTCAAGTGCTTTGGAAAACAGGTTGACCCCCTCCTCTCTGTGGCAGCCCCTCAAACATTGGAATATTGCTATCATGTCACCCCTGGTCCTTCTCTTCACAAGACTAGTTGAGAATGTGCCCCATTCCTCTAACCCTTTACAGCATGTTTAGCCTCCAGTCCTCTCATCATCTTGGTTGCTCTTCAAAGAATGTGTGTGAGAGGCAGGATCAATCTGCTCCTTGCAAGAAGCATTGCTAACAGAGCATAGATCCACTAAAAGTGGAACCTATTTCCTTTCTAAAGTCAGACCAGTAATGCATGAAACCCCTCTGTGATACTTAGAAATGGGCCCTCAAAACATTCCTCAGAAGATTTAGATTGCTTACCTGAGGGAGCTGTTTGGGGGTGGATTGCTGAAGGAGACGCCTTTGCTATATTGTTGGCAATTCAGAGACACAGGAAGTATTGCGCTGAAAAGCAATTGAGATCCTAAGGAGGTTGGGCCTCCGCACAGGATGGGAGGGAGGGTAGGCATTTTGGTGCACTTATGCATGCCACTTAAAGACCTTTTGGGAATGGGGTGAGATTAACAATAGACAGTGTAAGAGTAAAGTCTTGGCAGTTTGAGGAAGAAACCACAGAGTCAGGTAGAGCATTCCAGGCATTCCCCACTCTGTTACTGAAGTTGTATATTTTGCAATCAAGTTTGACTCTGTTTATCATAAGTCTGTATCTATAATGTGCTTGTATATTGTTGTGGTTGAAGCTGAAGTAGTCATTGACAGATTGGACATTGTAGCAGATAATTTTATGTACTACACTTAGGTCGGACCAAGGACGATGAAGTTCTAAGGTTTCTAATCCCAAAATTTGAAGTCTGGCAGCATAAGGTATTCTGTTGTGAGCAGAGGAGTGGAGGACTCGTGAAATATCTCTGGATCATTCAATTGTATTAATGTCCGATATGCAGGTTCCAGCAGTTGAGCTGTATTCAAGAACTGATCTAGCAAAAGTTTTGTATGCCCTAGTTTGTAGTTCAATATTACCGGAGAAGAAGCTAGACAAGATTAGGTTAACAACTTTTAATGTCTTTTTTGCAATGCTGTTAAATTGAGCTTATCCTTGTTCTCCCCTCTGTCTCTTAATGGAGCCTCAGTTCCCAGAGAAAGACAATCATCCAACAAGGAGCAGGGCTTATTTACAGATGTTATGAGGGTGAAAGAACCAAAAAAGGAAGAAGACTTATTTGGCACATCCATTATCTGGACGTGCCAAATAAGCCTTTATCTTTGGTTGTTTGGGAGCCGTTGCTGCCATGTTGCAGTTATGGTTTCCTCCTGACTGTGTTTCCAATTTATGCCTCCTTTTGAATGTTCTTTTCAAGGCCCTTTTTACTTTTGCTGTTAGCTTTTGTTTCTGCATCCTTAGGTGGTTTAAGTGATTTCAAAACATACTCCCATAGGCATAGTTCCCTCTAAGCTGAGCAGTGAGCAATCGCTCACTTAAAAATCATCATCAACTCAGTTTTCCAAACCTGCCCAGAAGCCGAGAGGGAAGGAGAGAGAGAGGAAGAGAGAGAAACAGATAGAAAAAAGAGAGGAAGGAAAAGAGAAAGAAAAAGAATGGGAGTAAGGAAGAGAGAAAGAAAATCAAAATCTAGTTTGAAACTAGCTCAACTATTTAAGTGGCATTTTGATATTGATAGAGTTGCCCTATTATGAGCTCACTGTTATAGACACACAGTACAGTATTTTATTTTGAAATTCTCGGGGTGGGTTTTTTGTTTGTTTGTTTGTTTATTTATTTATTTACTTACCTTACTTACTTACTTACTTACTTACTTACTTACTTACTTACTTACTTACTTATTTATTTAATATTTCTGTGCCGTCCAGTCCCGAAGGGACTGCCACTCAGACACTATACTTTTCCGCTCAACCCAAAAAAAAATTAGAGGGAACATTGGTCGCTGTACTTATTTTGTTCCAATTCATTTGGTGCGGAATAGCACTTCGAATCTCCACAGCTGTGGCCTTCCATATCTTTGATTTTTTTTTATTGTGTGTGTGTGTGTGTGTATACAGGTTTTTTTAAAAAAACAAACAAACAATTTCACTCTGACTTTGGGAGGGAGGGAACAATTCCATTTTTAAAAAATATTTTTTTTTTAATTGGTTTTGCACATAAAGTTACATAAACAAACATAAAACAGTGCACAGCATAGTTCCCTCTAAGCTGAGCAGTGAGCAATCGCTCACTTAAAAATCATCATCAACTCAGAGTTTTCCAAACCTGCCCAGAAGCCGAGAGGGAAAGAGTGAGAGGGAAGGAGAGAGAGAGGAAGAGAGGAAGAGAGAGAAACAGATAGAAAAAAGAGAGGAAGGAAAAGAGAAAGAAAAAGAATGGGAGTAAGGAAGAGAGAAAGAAAATCAAAATCTAGTTTGAAACTAGCTCAACTATTTAAGTGGCATTTTGATATTGATAGAGTTGCCCTATTATGAGCTCACTGTTATAGACACACAGTACAGTATTTTATTTTGAAATTCTCTGAGGCAAAACAGGGTGGGTCTTTTATTTGTTTGTTTGTTTATTTGTTTGTTTGTTTATTTATTTAATATTTTTGTGCCGCCCAGTCCCGAAGGGACTGCCGCTCAGACACTATTTATTTATTATTTATTTATTATTTGGATTTGTATGCCGCCCCTCTCCGAAGACTCGGCCCCCCCCCAAAAAAAAAATTAGAGGGAACACTGCCCATAGGACCCACAACTCACAATGTGAAACCCAATTCCTATGTCTAAAAACCTAAAATTGCTACTTCTAATAAAAGAAAACTACTTTGATTAGTTTATAAATAACATTAGATAAAAAATGAAGTATTTTGCAACCATATAAAAGTAACTCCACAAGGGGGATAAGGAACTCGAAGTCAATGAAGTAGTGGAAGTGATGTGCTGGTGCCTGGAGGCTGTTAGGGTCTGGATGGGTGTCAACAGACTCAAACTCAACCCTGATAAGAGGGAGTGGCTGTGGGTCTTGCCTCCCAGGGACAATTCCATCTGTCCGTCCATTACCCTGGGAGGGGGGGAATTATTGACCCCCTCAGAGAGGGTCCGCAACTTGGGCATCCTCCTCGATCCACAGCTCACATTATAGAACCATCTTTCAGCTGTGGCGAGGGGGGCGTTTGCCCAGGTTCGCCTGGTGCACCAGTTGCGGCCCTATTTGGACAGGGACTCACTGCTCACAGTCACTCATGCCCTCATCACCTCGAGGTTCGACTACTGTAATTATTATTATTATTATTTATTGGATTTGTATGCCGCCCCTCTCCGCAGACTCTCTCTACATGGGGCTACCTCTGAAGAGTGTTCGGAAACTTCAGATCGTGCAGAATGCAGCTGCGAGAGCAATCATGGACTTCCCCAGGTATGCCCATGTTACACCAACACTCTGCAGTCTGCATTGGTTGCCGATCAGTTTCCGGTCACAATTCAAAGTGTTGGTTATGACCTATAAAGCCCTTCATGGCATCAGACCAGAATATCTCCAGGACCACCTTCTGCCGCCCAAATCCCAGCGATGATTGTTTTTATGTTAAGGGTTTTAAACTTTTTTTAAAAAAATTGGATTTGTACTGGGTTTTTTCTTGTTGTGAGCTGCTCCGAGTCCTCGGAGAGGGGCGGCATACAAATCTAAATCTTAATAATAATAATAATAATAATAATAATAATAATAATAATAACAACAACAACAACAACAACAACAACAACAACTCACTAAGCCTCCTGTACAGGTATTACATACCTCAGTCTGTCCTGTTACCGTCTGAGTTATTTCAGGAAGTTTCTGTTCTGGTACCACTGGGGGGAAAATAGACTTCTTTAAACAGTCAAACTTATTGGCCACAATGAAAGACGTCAATTTTTATAAGAACAGCTATACCTGGATTCTTTATTTTCAAATATTAGGTGCCAACTGATATTTCTGGCATCTAAACTTTTCACACTTGCCTGGAAGTTCAGACTAAAAGGAGCCAGGGTGGCACAGCAGGTAGAATGCTGTACTGCATGCCACTGAATCTGAAGGTCAGTGGTTCAAATCTCATCACCAGCTCAAGGTTGACTCAGCCTTCCATCCTTCCGAGGTAGGTAAAATGAGGACCCAGATTGTGGGGGCAATATGCTGGCTCTGTTAAAAAGTGCTATTGCTAACATGTTGTAAGCCGCCCTGAGTCTAAGGAGAAGGGCGGCATAAAAATCAAATAAATAAATAAATAAATATAAATAAATAAATATTGAACAAAAGGAGGTTTCTTTTGATATTCCTCTATCTGTCCTGAAACCAGCATTTAATAGAAAAAAAATCTAGCTGCAGTGTCTGCTGGCCTGATTTGTCTTTTTTTCCTTTTTAACCTCACTTTTTAGAGCCTGACAGGTGGGAGTAAACAGTCTGCTAAGTGTTTTAAATTATTTTAGTCCTCCAAATAAAGTTATTTACACCTCAAATAATTCTTGTTTTGTCCCAGAACAGAATTAGAGGGGAGAAAGGGGCGTGCATAAGTGCACTAGTGTGCCATCCATCCCCTGTCCAATTGTCTCTCCTTTATCTCCTTTATCTTTTCTTCCTTCCATATATCTTCTCCTCTGTTTTTATATCTTTTCTTCTATCCTTTTCTTTATATATATTACTACTTGTCTATTCTCTTCAATGTGTATTGTGTATTGGACAAAAGAAATAAATAAAATAAAGACTTATTTGTGGCAAGTTCATTTGCAATATTAAGATGCACTGAGGTTCAACCAGCTCCAACTTGGAGACTGGACTAATTATGAAATGAAATATCCATTTTAAAAAATGCTTAACAAACAATGTAAACCATTCTGGTATGTAAGCATATAAATAATATACACCCAGGATGGCTAGGCAGTCAAGATGTAGTAAAAAGTAAGGAATGTGGGGATTGCACACCTATTTCTGATCAATCTAAAATGCTATCATATCATACCCTGATGGGGGAATTATTGACCTCCTCAGAGAGGGTCTGCAACTTGGGCGTCCTCCTCAACCCACAGCTCACATTAGAGAACCATCTTTCAGCTGTGGCGAGGGGGGCATTTGCCCAGGTTCGCCTGGTGCACCAGTTGCGGCCCTATCTGGACCGGGACTCACTGCTCACAGTCACTCATGCCCTCATCACCTCGAGACTCGACTACTGTAATGCTCTCTACATGGGGCTACATTTGAAGAGTGTTCGGAAACATCAGATCGTGCAGAATGCAGCTGCGAGAGCAGTCATGGGCTTCCCCAGGTATGCCCATGTTACACCAACACTCCGCAGTTTGCATTGGTTGCCAATCAGTTTCCAGTCACAATTCAAAGTGTTGGTTATGACCTATAAAGCCCTTCATGGCATCAGACCAGAATATCTACGGGACCACCTTCTGCCACACAAATCCCAGTGACCAGTTAGGTCCCACAGAGTTGGCCTTCTCTGGGTCCTGTCGATGAAACAATGTCATCTGGCAGGACCCAGGGAAGAGTCTTCTCTGTGGCGGTCCTGACCCTCTGGAATCAACTTCCCCTGGAGATTAGGATTGCCCCCCTCCTTGCCTTTCGCAAACTCCTCAAAACCCACCTCTCTCGCCAGGTGTGGTGAAATTGATTCTCCTGGGCCACTTCCGCTTTGTGTATGGTCTGTATGAGATGCATGATTGTTTCTATATTAAGGGTTTTAAAGTGTTTTTAGGTACAGTGTTCCCTCGATTATCGCGGGGATGCGTTCCAAGACCGCCCGTGAAAGTCGAATTTCCGCGAAGTAGAGATGCGGAAATAAATACACTATTTTTGGCTATGAACAGTGTCACAAGCCATCCCTTAACACTATAAACCCCTAAATAGCAATTTCCCATTCCCTTAGCAACCATTTAGATTATTACTCACCATGTTTATTTATTAAAGTTTATTAAAAAAAATATTTATTAAAGGCAGACGAAAGTTTGGCGATGACATATGATGTCATCAGGTGGTGAAATAATGTGGTATAGGGAAAAAACCCACGAAGTATTTTTTAATTAATATTTTTGAAAAACCGTGGTATAGACTTTTCGCGAAGTTCGAACCTGCGAAAATCGAGAGAACACTGTATTGGATTTGTACTGTTTTTGTTGTGAGCCGCTCCGAGTCTGCGGAGAGGGGCGGCATACAAATCTAATAAATAAATTAAATAAATAAATAAATAAATTGTGGTCTATTGCTACTGAAATAAACTATAAAATGCACGCAATTTTAATACAATTGTATCTCTGAATTTTGCAACCTACCATTTCAGTGGGCCTTATTAATCCTCTCTTCAACTGTTTTGTTACCGGGGGTTAAATACTATTCTACTATTCTATCTGCTAAAGTGAAGGAAATCTTATTTTAAGGATTTTAATTGGTTTTAATTGTTTTTAATTGTTGTACACAGCCCAGAGTTCGCAAGGAGCTGGGCAGCTTAGAAATCTAATAAATGAAATGAAATGAAGGATTATAATGTCTCTTCTTTTAAATTTTATCCTACCTCTATTTGAGGACCTGATTTTCATTCGTCTTATAAAATTGCCTGCCATCATATAAAAATTGTCTGCCTTCAGAGCTCAGCACTGAGGATTAGCTCCTTGGATGATCCAGTGCAGCCCAGGACACCTTCTATGACAGGGGCTATGGTGTCCCAATCTTTGATCCAGCTGTGGAGATATGCCAGGGGTGGCCCTTTGGCAGCTCTGGACCTTTCAGTAGGAAGGGGTTGAAAACCAAAAGAGATCCCGGGAAGTCTCAGGCAAAGTCTATGGAATAAAAAAAGAAAATGGGGGAGGTGAAAGTCAGAGCAATACCCCAAAGCATTTTATTTATTTCTCTAAGTTTTGTCTAATTTCCTGCAGAAACTCAAATCAAATAACATATAAAGCCTAAGTATTAAAACTAAGTCAGAGGCTTTGAAAGTTGCCTTGGATTGTCACCCTGATTTGAAATTTTATTAAGCTTTGATTACATTGCGTAAAGGCTGCGAATTGTATTTGTGATTTTGATGAGGCTGTGAAACATATATAAACTGAGCAAATCAATAGCCACAACTTTGACAAAGGTAGGAGGCTTAAAAGGTTTTATTTTCCCCACCCAGATCAGTTACAAGCTGACTTATGGCTGTATGTTTAGTAATGCTTCAAAGTTATAACGGCCTCAAATAAAGTGGCTTACAACCTGTACTCACATTTAGGACCGTCACAACAACCCTGAGTCACCTGATCACAATTTGTGACCTTTTTTGCCAATTTCAGGCATTGGGGAGACTGGAGTTGCTCAATCACAGCCTGATTCGCTTAATAACCATGTGATTTGATTAATGGCGGTGGTGATTCACTTAACAACCTTGTGGGTGTTGATCCTTTGATAGCTGTAATGAAATTTCATTTTATTTTATTTTTTTAAAAAGCAATCTTTATTAAATATACAGTATATTAAAAGCAAACGTAGAAAAAAAGAAAGGAACATATATAATGAAGAAAATTAAACAGAACCAAACAGAAAAACAGTACAAACAATAAAGAAAAAAATACATTTTCCTTGGTGTAATGTAAATGGTAAGCATCATAAAAAGGATACTAAAGAAACAATTTAAAGCGTTTTCAGTACATAGAGTTTGTTCATAGTAATTTAGTCAATATATAAGTACGGTAAGTGTATAAAATATGTTATTATTTGTTTCTTCATAATACAATTTACATTTTCCCCTCCATTTTCTCTGTGAGTGAATCATATGTAATCCATAATCATACTAATCTCCTTGAATTTATAACGTTACAATCCAAATGTTCCACATATATAACAAATTGGTCAGCCATATTTGTTGACACCTATGTTGCAACTTGTTGTTTTAAATGTTAAAGGTTTCAATCCATTTTGGTTTTATTTATTATGGAAATTTAATCTTAATGTATGCCATTAGTCTACATTTAAAGTGACAATAAAGTTTCTGTTATTTATTCTGTTATTCTAATTCTAATTCTAATCTTTGATAATCTCAAGATGGCTGCCTGGAAATGTAGTCATGGCAACTGGGTTTATTTTTTTACTAGGTGAGAGTTTTTGCTGTTTCTTTGGTCTGATTCACTTGAACGGGAATTCTGGGTAGGTTGGAATGTACCAACTCCTGAAATCCCGAGGGGTCATTCTTGAACTTCCTGGGTTGGGGGAGAAGCTGATGAGAGAGCAGCCCACAAAATTGTGTGTGTATGTGTGTGTGTTTTGTGTCTGAGGCCTCCATTGAAGGAAGGAGCCTCTGCTTTGGCACAAATGGACCCCTTCCCTCCTCTCTCCAACCATCCATCTTCCCTGTGCAAAATGTGGGTCTCCTGCCCCCTCCAAGCCCCCATCACAGTCAATGCAGGGATCTCTTTCCTTTGGGTATCCCTTCCCACTGGATCCCATGGTGGCCAGGAAAGACCAGAGGCTCCTGGTGATCCCCAGGAGGGGATCCCAGAGAAAAGGGGGCCGGAAGGACTTCAGAGCCCCTCCAGGGCAACCGTGAAGGAGGGGACCAAGAGAGAATCTCTCGGCTTCTCTCATTCTGCAGCTGGTGGGATACAGGGAAGGTCTGAAGGTCCAGAGATGGTTCTCCTATTCCACCCTCTCTGTGCCTCACTTTCCCCATGGCTCTCACAAGGTCAGGGAAAGGTTGGTTAGGATTCCTTAGTAGACTGCCAGGTGAATTCGTAAATTTTACCTTTTCTGATTTTTTAATTTTTTTAAACTTTTTCTAAAGTTATAATTTTTAATTCACTGGATTTTATTTAAAAGAAAAAACTGGACAGCCATTTGTCTGAAACAGGTTCTCCTGGTTGAGGAAGGGGTTGGACTAGAAGACCTCCAGGGTCCCTTCCAGATCTATTCTGATTCAAAATACCCTCATAAAATCTTCCCTCATTTTATTTATTTTGATTTTGGGTGCAAAGACATGGAAGGACACAGCGGGCAGTTGGTGGGTAACTTTCTCTCTGCTACACTTCAACTTTTAAAGTTTTAAAGCTTTATTTCATTTTATTTATTTTGATTTTGTGGGTTGCAAGACTGCCACTGAGTAACGGAAAAAAAAAGGGGGTTGCTGACAAAGCTTTCTGTTCCTGTCCAAAAGATTTCCAGTGTGGCCTGGTCTCCTTCTTGTCCTGGTGGGGAAGCCTCCCTGCCGGGACCAAAGCTATTAACTGTATCCAGAGTGAGGGAGACTGCTGTTCCTACCTGTCCAAAAGATTTCCAGTGTGGCCTGGTGTCTTCCTTGTCCTGGGGGCCAAGCCGAGATCTACTATTAACTAAAACACTTTTCCTTTTTATCTTTTTCTCTAAATATAACAGCAAATTCAGATGCTCAGTGAAACCATTAACACAATACCAAATAATATGCATTAACGTATCATTGTATTTTAGAAAATATGTTTTGAGCAGCTCCTGTCTACACTTCCAGTGAAAGGGGAAAATTACTTGCATAGTTCTGGTTCGTGCAGAATTCTGTTACTGTAGAAGGGATACATCAGTATCTTTCTTTCTGTGCATTTCCTTTTCCTCTCTATTAATTAATTAATTAATTTATTTATTTTTAATTTGGACTTGTATGCCGCCCCTCTCTGAGGACTTGGGGCGGCTCACAGCAATCTAAATTAAAGCCACATAGAGCTCTGTCATATATCTTTTGGGTCTACCCCTGGGCCAATTTCTTTCTTTGCATTTCCTTTTTCTGTCAAATCTAAAGCTGTTAGTGCTCTCTCTAAATTTAATTTGGTGTCCCCCCTGGGCCAATTTCTTTCTCTGCATTTCCTTTTTCTATCTAATCTAAAGCCGCTAGTGCTCTCTCTAAATTTAATTTGAGATCAACCACAGGGCAGTTATTCTGGGAGCAGAAGTCCTTTAAAGTAATTAAAAGGGGCAGGTCAGTCTTGCATTGCTGCTATTGAGTCTGACCTCTGGGTCAACGATAGACTTTTCCTACGTTCAGATTGGTTTGGAAAAGTTACTGTAGAAGGGATACACCAGGGCTTTCCATTAATTTTAAGGAGGCCGATCAGTCTTGCACTGCTGCTACTGACCTCTGGCACTCGTACTTTTGGGTCCACCACAGGGCCACTTTCTTTCAATTTCTTTCTCTGCATTTTCTTTTTTTCTATATAAAAAAAGCCACTAGAGCTCTATGTCAATTTATTTTTGGGTAAAACAAGGTGCCAATTCCTATCTCTGCATCTCCTTCTTCTATCTAATCTGAAGCCTCTAGTACTCTCTGAAATTTTGGGTCAAACACGGGGCCTGTATCTGTGATTTTAATGTTTTTCTGCCTAATAAAAGGCTCTACTGCTGTCTGGGCATTTAATTTTTACAGGGCATTTATTTCTCTAATTCTAGGTCCACCTGAACACCGCACCTTCTTCTGTTCCTAGGACCAGTGTCACTGCACCACGAAAAAGTTTAAGTTTAAGATTAAGTTTAATCAGATTTGTATGCCGCCCCTCTCCGCAGACTCGGGGCGGCTCACAGCAATAACAATACAATGTAAAACAAATCTAATATTTAAGTTAATTTAAAAAACACCACAAATTAAAACCAATCATACATACTAGCGTACCATGCATAAATTTTATAAGCCATGGGGGAGGGAACATGTCCGTGCTGCTGCTGGTGGTGGTGATGATGGAGCTGGTGCTGCAGGGGCAGGAAGAGAGCGTGTAACATCTGTGCCTCCTACCCATTCCTCTGGTGCAAGCAGGTGTCTGGGTTTGATGCAAGAAGAAGTTGGAGATGACATGGTATGCAGCACTACCTTTTCCTTGTTATTGCCTTCTACACACTCCACCACATCTGCGTGTTCAGTGCCCTTGTCATCACCCCCCTCCAAAGCAGCAAAGCCGTCTCACCGAGCAGCAGTGGAGTCTTTAATGCTGTTCGTTGACACTTGCAACTGTGATGCCATGGGCTGTCCACCTGCCCAATCCACAGTTGCAGACCTTGGGCTTCCGGATAGCCAGTAGCTTTTGCTGGAGAAAGAGGAGGTGTCTATGGCATCATCGGGGAAGACCACGATGGATGATGATGAGACCCAGATCCCCGCTCCTGCAGCTTACTGCAATGTTGAGTCTGAGAGGGAGGCTAGAGGGGAGGAGTCGGTGGAAGCAGATGATGAGGTGCTAGATCCCACGTGGACCAAAGGCCGGCAGAGTTCAGGGGAGGAAGAGGCTGTGGTAGTCCCACAGCCCCAGGCAGCCAGCAGAAGCCGAGGGAGAAGGCTGCAAACCCTCAGCGCTCAGTCTGCTGGTACTACTGCCCACCATGTCTAGGAGCCGAGCATGCCACATGTGTCACAAAGAATCTCACCAGCGTGGCATTTTTTCAAGAAGTTAACAGAAGACAAGAAAAGGGTCGTTTGCAAGCTCTGCCACCAGTCCCTGAAGCGAGGGAGAGGTCTTAATAATCTCAGCACCAGCTGCATGACCAGGCACCTGATTTCAAAACATGACCTTCGGTTTAGACAATACCTTAAAAGTATTCAAATGCCTGGGTCTTCCTCTTCTGATATGGCTGCCTCAGCCCCTGCCAATGCCTCCCCAACAACAAGGCCACCTGTCTCTCCCCAAAGGGACAATGTGGGATCACCACCAACACCGGCAGCAGCGGCACCAGCACCAGTGGCACCAGCACCAGCACCACCATCGCCAAGCATGTCTACACCATCCCAGGGAAGCATTCAGCTGTCCATCCCTCAAACTTTTGAGAGAAAGCATAGATTTGGCCCATCCCACACATGAGCCCTGGCCCTGGATGCCAGCATTTCAGAGCTGCTGGCATTTGAAATGCTACACTACTGCCTGGTGGAGAAAACAAGTTTCAGGAAATTTGTAAAATTGGCTATCGCACAATACTCCATTCCCAGCCGCTATTACTTTTCACGCAAGGCCATCCCTGCCCTGCACCAACATGTAGTGGAGAAAGTTCAATGTGCACTGCAAAATTTATTTATTTATTTATTGGATTTGCATGCCACCCCTCTCCGTAGACTCGGGGCAGCTAACAACAATGATAAAAACAGCATGTGACAATCCAATAATAAAACAACTAAAAACCCTTATTATAAAACCAAACATACACACAAACATACCATGCATAACTTGAAATGGCCTAGGGAGAAGGGATATCTCAACTCCCCCATGCCTGGCGGTATAAATGAGTCGAGTAGTTTATGAAAGACAGGGAGGGTGGGGGCAATTCTAATCTCCGGGGGGAGTTGGTTCCAGAGGGCCGGGGCCACCACAGAGAAGGCTCTTCCCCTGGGGCTCACCAAATGACATTGTTTAGTCGACAGGACCTGGAGAAGGCCAACTCTGTGGGACCTGATCGGTCGCTGGGATTCGTGCGGTAGCAGGCAGTTCCAGAGGTAATCTGGTCCAATGTCATATAGGGCTTTAAAGATCATGACCAACACTTGGAATTGTGACCGCAATGCAAGCCACGGAGTGTTGAGGAAATGTGGGCGAATCTTGGAAGCCCCACGATGGCTCTCCGGCTACGTTCTGCACGATCTAAAGTTTCCGAACACTTTTCAGAGGTAGCCCCATGTAGAGAGTTTTGCAGTAATCGAACCTCGAGGTGATGAGGACATGAGTGACTGTGAGCAATGACTCCCTGTCCAAATAGGGCCGCAACTGGTGCACCAGGTGAACCTGGGCAAACACCCTCCTCACCACAGCCAAAAGATGATGTTCCAATGTCAGCTGTGGATCAAGGAGGATGCCCAAGTTGCGAACCCTCTCTGAGGGGGTCAGTAGTTCCCCCCCAGGGTAATGGACGGACAGATGGAATTGTCCTTGGGAGGCAAGACCCACAGCCACTCCGTCTTATCAGGGTTGAGTTTGAGTTTGTTGACACCCATCCAGGCCCCAAAAGCCTCCAGGCACTGGCACATCACGTCCACTGCTGGGTTGACTGGACATGGGATAGAGATGTATAACTGGGTATCATCGGCATATTGATGATACCTCACCCCATGCCCTTGGATAATCTCACCCAGCGGTTTCATGTAGATATTGAATAGCAGGGGGGAGAGGACCGACCCCTGAGGCACCCCATAAGGGAGTGACCTAGAGGTCGACCTCTGACTCCCCACTAGCACCGACTGCGACCGACCGGAAAGGTAGGAGGAGAACCACTGAAGAACAGTGCCTCCCACTCCCAACCCCTCCAGCCAGTGCAGAAGGATACCATGGTCGATGGTATCAAAAACCGCTGAGAGGGTCAAGAAGCACCAGGACAGAAGACAAGCCCCTGTCCCGGGCCCGCCAGAGATCATCCATCAACGCGACCAAAGCAATTTCCGTGCTGTAGCCGGGGCTGAATCCAGACTGCTGAAGACCTAGATAATCGGCTTCTTCCAAGGACCGCTGGAGTTGGAGCGCCACCACCTTCTCAACAACCTTCCCCATAAAGGGAAGGTTGGAGACTGGACGGTAATTATTAAACACAGCTGGGTCCAGGGAAGGCTTCTTGAGGAGTGGGCGCACAAGTGCCTCCTTATAAAGGGCTGGAAAGGACCCCCTCCCCAGGAGGCGTTGACAATCTCCTGGGCCCAGCTCTGTGTCACCTCTCGGCTGGCCGAAACCAACCAAGAGGGGCACGGATCCAGTAGACAGGTGGCGGACCTCGCAGCTCCAATGGCCTTGTCCACTTCATCAGGTGTCACTAAGTCAAACTCCTCCCAGACTGATGGACAAAGACGTTTAGCCCCAGTCACCTCGACTGACTCATTGTCAGCCGATACTGCTATGCAATTGGAGTCGAGATCAGCCCGGATCTGAGCGACTTTATCAGCGAAAAATGAGTTAAATGCCTCGGCACTACCCTGCAAGGGCTCCCCAACTCCCCCCTGATTTAGAAGGGAGTGGGTCACTCTAAACAGAGCGGCCGGGTGGGATTCCGCTGATGCAATCAAGGCGGCATGATACGCGCATCTTGCCGCCTTGAGCGCCACTTTGTTGGTCTTAATAAAAGCTCTTACAAGTGTTCGGTCGGATTCAGACTTACTCTTCCTCCATCGCTTCTGTAGACATCTCTTCTGGCATTTCAACCCCTAGAGCTCCTTGTTGAACCATGGAGCTCTACGGGGTCTAGTGCCACAGAGAGGTCGCAATGGCGTAATTTGGTCGAGGGCCTCTGCTGCAGCCTTGTTCCATGCCTCAGCAAGAGACTCTGCCGAGCTGTGGACGAGTGAATCTGGTAAGCGCCCTCTGAAAGCCCTCAGGGTCCATCAGGCATCTGGGGCAGAACCTCCTAATCGGTTACGCCTCCCTGCGGGGGAGGATTGGAGCCAGGAAATCAAGCCGCAGTAGAAAATGGTCTGACCATGACAAAGGCAATGCTTCTAAGCCCCTTAGTCTGAGACCGTTATTCAATTGCTCCGAGAGGAATATCATGTCGGGTGTGTGTCCACCCTTGTGAGTTGGACCCTGAACTACTTGAGTCAGATCCATGGCTGTCATGGTGGCCATGAACTCCTGTGCTAATCCAGAGTAACCGCCGAGTGACGGCAGATTGAAGTCCCCCAGGACAATGAGTCCGGGGAACTCCACCGCCAGTCCGGCCACCTCCTTGAGCAGCACAGGCAGGGCTGTTGACACGCAGCTGGGAGGCAGGTACGTGAGTAACAAGCCCACCTGAACCCCTGAATCCAACTTCACAAGGAGTGACTCACAACCCGCAATCTCAGGGGCAACGAGTCTACGCAGGCGAAGCTTCTCCCTGGCTCCAATGGCCACTCCCCCCCTTCCCTGGGGTCGAGGCTGATGCCATATCTGAAACCCGTCTGGGCATAATTCCAAGAGAGGAACTCCTCCCTCTGGGCCCAGCCAGGTTTCAGTCACACATGCCAGATCGGCCTCCTCATCCAGGATTAAATCCCAGATAAGGAGAGCTTTGTTTACTACCGATCTGGCATTGAGCAGCAGCAGCTTGAGCCCAGGGCGTGGATTACACTCATCACTAGGACCCCGGGTTGAGGTCACGGAACCGGAACAAGGGATCACTATTAAGCAGCGATCTCTTTTTCCTCCAGAACGGCTAGCCGTGTGACTCCCGCCATATCTACCTCTCCCCAGCAGGACCAGAAAATGCTGTCAGTTCCTGCATCAACCTTGCCACTGACGGGGACCAGTAAACATGGCCAGGGCCAGTACATCTCTCTCACTGCCCACTGGGTGAATGTAGTGGCGGCTGGGAATGAGGCGGAAAGCAATTCAGCGCATATCCTTCCACCACCCAGGATTGCTGGACATCAGTTGGTGCCTGCTGTTTCCTCCTGCTCCTACTCTGCTTCCCCGTCTTCACCCTCCACATCCAGTAAGTGCAGCCCAGCAACCTCCTACTTCAGAACGGCCGTGGGGAAATGGCAGCAGGCGGTGCTGAAACTCATCTGCTTGGGCAAGAGACCACACACCACCCAGGAGTTATGGACCAGCATCCAGGGGCAAACAGATGAGTGGTTGCTGCTGCTGAACCTGAAGCCGGGAAAGGTGGTGTGTGACAACGGGCGGAACCTTGTGGCAGCCTTGGGCCGAGCGGGGTTGACGCACATCCCTTGCCTGGCGCATGTGCTCAACCTGGTGGTGCAGAAGTTCCTGGCGAATTATCCGGGCATGTCGGCACTGCTGAATAAAGTGTGTGCTGCTCGCCTATCTTCCCTGCAGAGGAACTTTGGCCTTCCCACCCACCACCTCATCTGCGATTTACGTACCAGGTGGAATTCCACGCTGCATATGCTTGAAATGGTGTGTGAGCAACAGCAGGCAATAGTGGATTGCCAGTTTCATAACCCCCAGTCAAGTAGAAGTGCAGACCCACAGCACTTTACCCCCAATGAGTGGGCCTCCATGAGGGACATTTGTTCCGTGCTGCAGTACTTCCAGTATGTCACTGATATGGTCAGTGCTGACAATTCCGTCATCAGTGCTACCATCCCCATGCTTTTGCCTACTGGAAAAAACCCTTCAGGCCATGCCGCAGGATGAGCCACAGGAGGAAACAGAGCAGCAGGAGGAACAGGAGGAGCAGGAGGAGGAAGGCCCATTTTCCCAGGCATCAAGGGAGCAAATCTGTGTCTTGCAGGGTGGGGGGCTGTGCCGACATCAGCCAGGTACTCTGCTCTCCAGCCAGCATAGAGTTTTGGGGCAGGAGGAGAAGGAGGAGGAGGACTTGCAGCAGGGTGGCCCCCAGTGCAGCTCACGGGCACCAATGGAGCGTGGCTGGAGGGGGGAGCAGGAGGACAAGGAGGAGGAGAGACCTGTTGCTGAAAACATCGCCTTGACTCAGGCTAGCCTGGCTCACATGAGCCACTACATGGTCCAGTGCCTGTGCAAAGACCCCAGGGTAGCCCGCATCCTCATCTCTGCCAGTTACTGGGTGGACACCCTGCTGGATCCCTGTTATAAGGACAGAATCACCTCCTTGATACCAGCACTCGAGCAGGAGCGCAGAATGCAAGAGTACAAGCGTGCGCTTGTGGACGCACTATTGGCAGAGTTCCCACAGCGATTGGAGTGCGCAATGGTGGCATGTGGAGTAGGAGAAGGACGCAGTCGCCAATGCAGCGGGGGCACTGGTAGCACCTCACGGGGGAGGGCAAGCATGGAAACAATGTATGAGCACCTATTCCATCTTCCCACACATCCACCACCCTCGGATGCAATGTCCCATAGCAGAAGGCACCACGTGACCTGCATGGTGGATGACTACCTGTCCACGCGCCTGATGGTTCTTAGCGATGCCTCCACCACCTTCAATTTTTGGGTAGGTAAATTGAACACGTGGCCAGAGCTTGCCCTCTATGCCCTGGAAGTGCTGACCTGCCCTGCGGCAAGTGTCCTGTCGGAGCGTGTGTTCAACACTGCAGGAGGGGGTCATCACTGACAGAAGAATCTGCCTATGTACAGACAACGTTGACATACTAACATTCCTTAAAATGAACCAGGCGTGGATCACAGAGGATGTTGCTGTGCCACCACTTGAGTGAGTGGTTAGAGCGTTTGCTACTATGACCAACACCACCCTCACAGGTGTAAAATTCATCTTATATATGTATATAATCAGTTATATTTTTATGGTTAAAGTTTGGATATAGTTTGTGTTTGACTAAAGTTAAAGTTCAATAAAATTATTGTTTGAACAGATGTTTTCTGAGAGCCTAAATGCATGTTCCTTCCACGTTGTGTCACCTATTGAAAATCTGAGATATCCCGGTGTATTTTCATGGGAAAATTTTTTAGTGTGTCCTGAGTTTGAATGCAGTCAATGGCTATACTGTGCACTTGGCCAGGAAAAAAAATCTTTGGGAAAAATAGTTGCAGGGAGCCTAAATGCATGTTCCCTCCCAGAACTGTCACCGTATGTAAATCTGAGATATGCAGGCGTATAGTCATGGGATAATTTTTTTTTACGGAAAAGGATGCCGCAGCGGCGCTCCAAGCAAAAGGAGGTGAGGAATCCCATGCTGGTATTCCAGGGGCAGGGCTTTCATGTCACGGAGACTCCTTCCTGACACGTGGCTTTATTTCCAGAAGTGTTCTGGTTTGGGTTTGACAAACACGGTTTGTGTTCTCTCTCCATCAGTTGCAGTTTGCCAGTGTGCCACTCTTGTCCAGTGTGCAAAGCCATCCAGCCATGGCAACAGAACAAGAGAAAGAGGTGTCCAGGGCATCATCTGGGAAGGATGATGAGATCCAGATCCCCGCTCCTGCAGCTTACTGCAATGTAGAGTCTGAGAGGGAGGCTAGCGGGGAGGAGTCGGTGGAAGAAGATGCCAGGGGTGATAACGAGGTGCTAGATCACACGTGGACCGAAAAACCTCAGCTTTCAGTCTGCTGGTACTACAGGTCACAGTGGCCAGGGACCCAGCATGCCACATAGCGCATGTCCTTCAGTCACACAGGATTTTTGTACAAAATCTGGTGGGTGGCTGCTGTTGCCTCCTCTTGCTACTCTGCGTCCCCCTGTTTTCCCTCTTGCAAATTTAATTTGTGGTCAACCACAGGGCTGCCTTCTTTCTCTGCCTTTCCTTTTTCTGTGTAATCTGAAGCCTCTAGTGCTCTCTGTAAATTTAATTTGTCATCAACCACAGGGCCGCCTTCTTTCTCTGCCTTTCCCTTTTCTATGTAAGAAAAAGCCACTAGAGCTCTCTCTCAATTTAATTTGTGGTCAACCACAGTCACGCCTTCTTTATCAGCTTTTCCTTTCTCTATCTAATAAAAAGCGCAGTGCAGCAACCTCCGACTTCAGAACGGCCATGGGTAAACGGCAGCAGGGGGTTCTAAAACTCATCTGCTTGGGCAAGTAGAAGTGAAGACCCACAGACTCCATGAGAATACAGCATCTGTTTTACATTTCCTTTTCAGCCTGTTCTGAAGGCTAATGGAGAGCTTTGGGGCAGTGCTGTTAACAGTACAGACTATGTGATGAAATCCCAATGGGAGTTCTACTACCTCAATCTTATACATGTCTGTAGTGCAATTTTAAGTTAATAATAATCTTTCCTAAAACCAATTTATATGTATGTGTCTTCTCTCCCAACGTCCCCTGCCTCCAAGCATCATTCCCTCTTTCCCAAATGAAATTTCCTCAACCTTATTGCGAACATATGTCATTGCAATTGGTCAAGTAATTACGTAAATGGACGTTGCAGTGGTGCTGCAAGCAAAAGGAGGTGGGGAATCCCACGCTGGGACTCCGGGGGCTGGTCTTTGACGTCACAGAGACTCCTTCCTTGTACGTGGCTCTATTTTCAAGAAGGTTCGGGGTTCAGGTTCGGGTTCGGGTTTGGTGAACCCGAACTCCATTGGGTTCACCCATCACTATTAGAGAGTTGATGAGAATTATTCAGAGCCAAATCTGATGGACGTGACCTGGTAAGAGAGTCATCTCCAGAACCATTGGGACCTCAAAGGCGAGAGGAAAGCAGGCAAAGAACCAAGAAGAGAAGCCATTTCAGTGCTCGATGGGTGGAAAGAGTCCCAGGAAGAGAAGATCCCTTACCTCCCATCAAAGGATCTGTCCTTCTGTTTCTTTTGGACTCTGGGTTCCTACCAGAATGTGGGGGATGCCACACTGGTAGCTCCCGGTGACCAGCAGGTGGGCATACGCGTCAGAGCGCAAGAAGCAAAATCTTTTGAGAGGATGCACATGCAAGATTTTGGCAATTTCTCTCGTGAGATTTGCTTCCTGTATATGTACAGTAGCCAAATCTCGCTCCAATGCACACACATGCCTGCCAGATGCATGCATGCACCCACCAGTCACCCAGAGCTGTGCATGCATCAGCACCGGTAGCGGCAGTAAGTTGTAACCCCTACCTGCTCTGTACCAGTTAATAAGTGGTACGAGTTGGTCTCCATAGATCCGTCACCTGCGAAGTTCTTCCTCAGTTCTTTCTCTCTGGAAAAACCAGAACGTTGGAGATGAATTTGGGCCAACAATCAAATCTTTTTTGCTAACAACAATGGCAATTCCAAAAGCATATCAATAATTTTGGGCAGCAGGAAGTGTGTATGTTAAATGGAGGAGGGAGAGAAGTTGAAGCATTTTCCAGAAGTTTCAAGCCATTTTGGGGTTCTTGTTGGGATCCCTCAGGAGCTCTTCCAAGCCATTTTTCGTGAAGTGGTTGAGGTTCTTCTGAAAATGTGAGGCTTTGTAGGAAGCCTTCCAGCTTCTGTAGGATCTTCTCCATGAGCCCTTCACAAAGTTTCTGCCAGAGATTCTGGATAGACTTTTCTAGAGGTCTTTTTCGTTGGAGTCCTTGGATCCTTTTCATGGAGGCTTCCAGCCATTCCTGAGTCCCTCGTTGGGGTGCTTCAGCTCCTGCCTCCTCCAGGTTCATTATCAGTGTTTCTAGCCATCGGTTGAAATCCTGTGTGGACCCTTTATGACTTTCCTCCAGCAACTTTCTCAAGCTCTTCTGCAGGCATTCTTCAAGAAAAGGTCTTGGTTCGTCTGAGAGCGAGAAGATGTTTAAGTAGTTTTCAAGACACTTGAGTATTCTGTATGTACTCCAAATTTGCATGCTGATCGCTGATTGGCTGAGGGGGTGGTAGCACGAGGGGTGGTGGTTGTGCACACACGTGTGTGTGTGAGGGCATTGCATTATGGGAGTGGGCACCAGTGTGTGTGATCTCCCCCCTCTCTTTTCCCATGTGATGGCATAAAGGTTATCCACCACTGGTCTAGCTGATTTTCTCACAAAGCTGGGAACTCTTTGAGGAAGTCGAGCAGCTCAGAAACGTGTAAAATAGAAAAAAATACCCTGAGGCATCCCGTCTTCTATGCTCCTTGTTGTATCCTTGTAAATAGTTTGGTTCCGTGTGGAAACGCTGTCTGAGCGAGAATCAGGAAGTCGCTCCTGATTGGCTCAGACGCGGCTGCTCTCTCTCTGGCGGTCCTCAAATGTATAAAAGAAGCGGTTTCTCCCAGGTAGAGCAGACGGTCTCCGCTGAAGTCACTTATCCTACTGAGCTGAAATAAAGGAACCGTTCTCACCTAACCCTGTCTCTGGGTCTACTTTACTGGCGACGACGGACGGAAGAACCACGCGTGCAGAATGAACAACCTACAGATCGGCCGGGCTCCCGAGTTCTTCGACCCGGAGAAATCCTCCTGGGACGCCTACATAGCCAAGTTCGAGATCTTCCTCGAGGCAGCGAGAATAAGGGACGCCGATGCCGAACGAAAGCGGGCCATCTTCCTGAACTACTGCGGTCCAGAAATCTTCGACCTCGCCCAGACACTCACCGACCCACTGCCAGCCAAATCCGTCGCTTGGGATGTCCTACAAGCCAAGCTCGCGAGCCATTTCAAGCCAACGAAACCAGCCGTCGTTTTCCGGCACCAATTTTCCAGAATGGCTCAGCTCGAATCGGAATCCATCAATCAATTCGCAACGCGACTTTGAACGGTGCTTGCAAAATGCAAGTTTGATAACCCGGAAGCTCGCCTCACCGATGCCTTAATCTTCGGCATGAGAAATGCCACGGTCAGGAACAAACTCCTCACCGAAGACGAGTCGACCCTACAGGCAGTAATAAAGCTGGCTCAAACCGCAGAGGTCGCCAACACTGCCGCCAAGGAACTGAAGGAGCACGACAAGCGGGAGGTCATCGCCAAGATCAACTCCTCGTTTTCCCGTGCCGAGGCCCCAGACGACCTCAGCCCACCAGCTCTCAATGAGGACAGCTGTTTCCTGCTGCAACAGGACCAGCCAAGACATCCCAGGTACCCTCGCCCCATCGCCCCCTGCGCCGGCTGCCGAGGAAACCATCCGCGCCAACGATGCCCTTTCCGGGACGCCAATTGCCGCCGCTGCAACCGACGCGGCCATATCGCCGAAGCCTGCAGAGTAGCTGTGCCTGAAGAAGCCTTCTCCACCCCGCGTCCTCAGCGTTTCCAGAATCAAACACCTCAACCGCGCGAAAACCGGTCCTTCCGGTTTTCCGGCCGCAAGAACTAGCCAACCGCTAACCGCGACTACTCAAGAGGTAACAATCAATTTTCCGTGAATAACACGGCAACAAAAAATGGGGGCAAAATTGTAATTTCCCTGCTTTTGAACAACAAACCATGTTCTATGGAACTTGATACGGGGTCTAAATACACCATTATGCTGTGGGAAAAGCTTAAACTATATATGCCTAAACTCTCCAAATCTGAGCTAGTACAAACCTCGTTGGTAATTAGAGATTTTCAAGGGGGAATAATTCATGTTTTAGGCCAAGTGAATGTACCTATTGTGTTTAAAAATGTTAAATGTACCCTACCAATGATTGTTGTTACAGGGGCTAAACACTCCCTCCTGGGGTTGGCTTGGATGGAACCTTTGGGAATTGAAATTTCTGGTATTTGTACTGTTAACTCTGATAGCATGCCTAACTTTTTACAAGAATTCCCAGAAGTGTTTAGCCCCACCTTGGGATTGTATAAAGGGCCCCCTATCTCGTTTTCTATTGACCCCAAGGTCCCGCCTGTACGGCTCAAACCTCGCAGGGTACCCCTTCCGCTCCTCCCCAAACTAGACCTACAGCTGGATAAGCTCATAAGCCAAGGCATTTTAATTCCTGTAGAGCAGGGGCCATTGGAAACACCCATAGTCACGCCTCTGAAACCGGATGGCTCCTTAAGGGTTTGCGCTGACTATAAATCTACGCTCAACAAAGCCCTCCAACATCACCCTTACCCCATTCCTGTGGTACAACAGCTCCTTCACTCCCTGGGGGAAGGAAAAAGGTTCGCAAAAATCGATTTAGTGCAAGCGTACCAGCAGCTTCCTGTCGATGAACCGACAGCACGCGCACAGACAATAGTAACCCACAGGGGTGCCTTTAAATGTACCAGATTACAGTTTGGAGTAAGCATAGCCCCAGGGATATTCCAAAGCATAATGGAACGGTTGTTATCAGGGATTAAAGGGGCCATTCCCTATTTTGATGACATCTTAATTGCAGGGGAAAACCAAGAGCAGCTCAACAAAAGAATAAGGGAAGTACTTCAGAGACTGCAGGACAAAGGGCTAAGAATCAAACCTGACAAATGTGTGTGGGGAACCAACAGTGTAGAATTCCTTGGTTATAAAATTGATGGGGAAGGTATCCACCCCACTACTGAAAAATTGAGAGCCATTAGAGAAGCCCCAGAACCACAAAATAAGACAGAATTGCAAGCTTTTTTAGGCCTTCTTAACTTTTACTCCGTCTTTTTAAAACAGAAGGCAACAGCAGCAGAGCCTCTACACCGTTTGCTCCAGAAAGAAACCCCTTGGACATGGGGGAGAACTGAACACGAAGCCTTTATACAAATAAAACAGTTGCTAACTTCTAAAAGTGTGGTAGTCCAGTATAGTACTTCGCTACCCATCAGGCTTACGTGCGATGCTTCCCCATATGGCGTGGGAGGGGTCTTGGCACACGTTTTGCCAAATAATACAGAGGCCCCAATTGCCTTCTTTTCGAGAACAATGACCAATACTGAGAGGAATTACAGCCAACTCGATAAGGAGGCTCTAGCTTTAGTGGCAGGAGTGAAGAAGTTTCATAAACACCTTTTTGGCAGGAGTTTTGAATTGGTTACCGACCATAAGCCCTTACTAGGCCTCTTAGCCCCAACAAACCTACTCCCCCATTTATGTCCCCAAGGTTAATCAGATGGGCCCTTTTCCTCTCAGGATACCAGTACGAGCTCATTCATAAAGGGGGTAAAACCATCAACCACGCAGATGGTCTCAGTAGGTGCCCCATGGCAGAGTTAGTAGAGGACCCTGCCCCGTCTGCGGATGTCCTAATGATAGAACTTGAAGACAACCCACTAACCACTGCAAGGGAAGTGGCTGCACACACGCAGCAAGACCCAATCCTAAAAAAGGTGCTAAACTGTGTACTTAAGGGGTGGCAGAACGACTCTGTGGAACCTGAATTGTGTGACTTCAAAACCAAAAGACTAGAATTGTCATATGTAAAAGGTTGCCTGTTGTGGGGTGATAGAGTAATCATTCCTGGAAGTCTAAAGACCAAAGTACTCAAAATGTTACATGTGGGCCATCCTGGGATTGTCAGGATGAAGGGCCTAGCTAGGGGGCACTTATGGTGGCCAGGTTTGGACACTGATATTGAAAACTGGGTAGCCAAATGTGATCCATGCCAAGAGTCATGGCCTAACCCCCCCCAAAACAACTCCAGCAGAGTGGGAACAACCGGCAGGACCATGGTCTAGGGTCCATATTGATTTTGCAGGGCCAGTGGGGTCACAATACTTTCTAATAGTAGTTGATGCATTTTCCAAGTGGGTGGAAATCATAGCAATGAACAATATAACCACATTAAGGTTCTGCGCCGTTTGTTTGCCACCCATGGTTGTCCTGATATCTTAGTGTCTGACAATGGGCCCCAATTGACAGCCAGGCAATTTGAATTGTTCTTAGATAATTTAGGAATCAGACATGCACTCATCTCACCTTATTCACCCTGGGCTAATGGTTTGGCAGAATGTTACATTCGGGTGGCAAAGGAAGCTTTACGCAGATCAGGCCCTGGGGATGTACAACAGAATTTGGACCAGTTTTTGTTAACCCAGCATATTACCCCAAACTCTCACACGCGGATAAGCCCTGCTGAAGTACTGATGGGAAGGAAACTGAGGTCCCCCCTGGATAGGTTACACCCAAGGTTTTGTACCAAAAATCCTATGTATGTGAACCCTGAGAGACAAATGTATTTGGGACAAAATGTGTTTGTAAAGAATTTTGATGGGGGTGTAAATTGGATGAAAGGAAAAATTGTACAACAGACCGCTCCAAAAACATACATTGTTAAGTTAGAGGATGGTCGAATGTGGAAGCGGCACATTGACCATGTACGTAAGCGCATGGGAAACTCATCGGAACAACCCGCTGAAACAGATTCTCCCACTTTAACAGACTGTAACGCGCAACCTGATTTAATAGACTGGCAAATGGACTTATAGAAACATAGAAACATAGAAGACTGACGGCAGAAAAAGACCCCATGGTCCATCTAGTCTGCCCTTTTACTATTTCCTGTATTTTATCTTACAATGGATATATGTTTATCCCAGGCATGTTTAAATTCGGTTACTGTGGATTTACCAACCACGTCTGCTGGAAGTTTGTTCCAAGGATCTACTACTCTTTCAGTAAAATAATACTTTCTCATGTTGCCTTTGATCTTTCCCCCAACTAACTTCAGATTGTGTCCCCTTGTTCTTGTGTTCACTTTCCTGTTAAAAACACTTCCCTCCTGAACCCTATTTAACCCTTTAACATATTTAAATGTTTCGATCATGTCCCCCCTTTTCCTTCTGTCTTCCAGACTATACAGATTGAGTTCATTAAGTCTTTCCTGATACGTTTTATACTTCAGACCTTCCACCATTCTTGTAGCCCGTCTTTGGACCCGTTCAAAGACGGGTCAGGAAGGATCCTCCAGCGACGCCGAACCATCTTCATCCTCCGAGGTCGGTCTTGTGACGGTCAGATCAACCCAGCAGGCCGGAGCCCAAACCAGGCCCCAGCCGCACCGGGAAAGCGCAAACGAACCGACCTCCACCGTCGGCAGCGAGGACTCAATTGAACTGCGCAGGTCGGAGCGAGCCTCGCGACGACTCAGCAGATTGGAGGACTTCATCACGTGGCTTTCGTGATTGATGTATCCTGACTAAGGAGGGAGGGGTGTTGTATCCTTGTAAATAGTTTGGTTCAGTGTAGAAACGCTGTCTGAGCGAGAATCCGGAAGTCGCTCCTGATTGGCTCAGACGCGGCTGCTCTCTCTCTGGCGGGAACCGCAAATGTATAAAAGAAGCGGTTTCTCCCAGGTAGAGCAGACGGTCTCCGCTGAAGTCACTTATCCTACTGAGCTGAAATAAAGGAACCGTTCTCACCTAACCCTGTCTCTGGGTCTACTTCACTCCTCTACTCCCTCTCAAATCCCTGACCTGCTCCTTCTCCAAAGGGGTCCTCACCCCTCCTCATTTTGCAGGCAGAAGGGATTGCAGGCCTCTCACTGCCCCCTCCCTTCATTCTCCCCTGGATCCCTCCTGGAGGCCAAAAGACTGACCACCCTCATTTTTCTGGAAGTCAGACTGGCCAGCAGATCAAGGAAAGGGCTGGAGGACAGAGGGCATTTTTAATGTCTCCATTTGTACCCAGACTGACCTCAGCAATCTCAAGATGAATGAAGGCCCCTCACACCTCTCATGAAAAACGTTGATTGGCTTTGTCCATTTCCCTGGGCACCACTGCTTCAGATATTCAGTCCGACACGGAGTTCCCCACTGGTGTTTCCAAAACTACCAGGAGCCCCTGGGGAGCCCCCTGCAAGACCGCCAGAATGGACAAGCAAAGCAGGAGGGAGACCAGGAGGATGTAGGAGAGGTCCCGATTGTTGGCTTTGACAATGGGAGTGTCTAGGTACTTAATGAAGATGATTAAAACAAGACCTGTGCTTAGGAACAAAAGTAGGGCAAAAGAGAACAAGATGATGCCCAATCTTCTTCATAAGATGGAAAGGTTATAACTTTGGGGATACATATGACTCTGTCCTCATTAGGATATTTATCATCTGGACACTTGGTGCATTTTTTTGTATCTGAGGAAAAAGAAAAATTTCTTAGCACCTCCAATTAGAGAAGATAAGTAGTATAAGACATTTTTTTAAAAAAATATTTTTTTTTAATCATTTATGAAAATGAAAGAAGAATTGGGACCTGAATAATTTCCTGTAAAATGTTCAGAACCATCATAGGAACTTTAATTATTTGATGTATGTAATGAATCACTTCCTTTCCTCCAGTGTCACCCACCTTCCTGAGTGGAGATGGTCCCCTGCAGACAAGGAACGCAGTCATAGTAGCAAACTGGCTCTCCTTCTCGAGCCCTCTTGACAAATCCATGACGACAACTTTCCACACATTTGGACTGATGCAGGGACTAAATCGGAATGCCAAAGAAAATATGTTAGGTTGACTCAGCCTTCCATCCTTCTGAGGTGGGTAAAATGAGGACCCGGATTGTGGGAGCAATATATTGGCTCTGTCAAAAAGTGCTATTGCTAACATGCTGTTGTGCCCTTTTAACATATATCGATGTCTCATACATCCATTTAGAAAAAAAGGGAAGATTTGACACCAGATATGTATCTATTTAAATATATAGGATTCTTAACATTTGTTGGGCAAATTGTTCTTTTTTTCTAACCAGCGTTAGAAGGAATCCCAGCAGTTATTGAATAGAGAATCATCATTATTTCTAATTTCCAGAGTTAATTTGGTCATTTCTGCACAATATTTAATTTTTTCTATTATTAAGTCATATTGAGGTATGTGTTTGTTTTTCCACCATTGAGAAAATGCTAATCTGGCTGCTGTAGAATTATGAATAATTAGGTAAACTTGATTTTTGGAAATATTGTGTCTTAGAATACCTAAAAGAAAGCATTCTGGTGTTATGTCTAGTTTAAAGTTTAAAATTTCATTTAGCCAGACTCCTATTTTTTTCCAATAAGCCTGCGATTTTTCACATTGCCACCATAAGTGGAAGTAAGTGCCTTGTTCTTTTTGACATTTCCAGCAAGTAGATGACAATTTTTTATTTAGCTTAGCTAATTTTATAGGAGCAACGTGCCATCTGTAAAACATTTTGATCAAATTTTCCTTATATTGGATGGCTAAAGTCAATTTAAAGTTCCTGCTCCATATAAGTTGCCATTCTTCAGCTTTAATTTCATTTTTTAAGATCAAAATTCCATTTTTTAAAGTTAGTTTTTATTTTGGTATTGTCGAATTCATAAGTTGTTAAGTAGCAATAGAATTTTTTTATTAGTTTTTCTTGTGGTCCCAGAAATATTTTATCTAACAGGTTTTTTTTGCGATTCCCAGCATATTTTTGTCTTTAGTAATTTTTTATTGGATTTGTAGATATTCCCACCATTCTGTCTTTTGGCCTATAGTTTCCAGTTCTGATCTTGATTTAATTTCTCCATTAGTATTTATTATATCTTTGTATCTTATTATGTTGCTCTTTTTATGAAAGTTAGGGTGTAAATAGGCTTCTAGAGGTACATACCATGTTGGGATTCCTTTATAGAGTTGTTTCCTAATTTTTAGCCAAGTGTACAGCAAAGATTTCCTAATAAGATGGTTAGTAAAATATTTATGGGTTTTTGATTCCCCCCCCCCCCCCATAAGTAAAAGTGCCAACCTGAGTGGAGATCATGACCTTCTATATTTAACAGTCTGGTGTTAGTTAAAAGTATTCATTCCCTTATCCACGTTAGGGATGTCACATTGTAATAGTCTTTCCATATCGGTAGGGCGAGACCTCCTTCCTCCTTCCTTTCTTGCTGATAATTCAAGTAATACCTAAGGTACTGTTCCAGCATGGAGTTAGCCCTCTTGCACCCCCCATTGGTTTGGGGTGGTGGGCTGAACTGAGCCCTTGTTTTGTACCTAACAAACCCAAAAGCTCCTTCCAAAAGTCTGAGGTGAATTGTACCTCTCGGTCTGATATGACTCTCTCAGGAACTCCATGAAGGCGATAGACATGTTGTATGACCATTTTTCTAAGGCTCTAGAGGTGGGGATCTCTGGGCATGCCACAAAATGAACCTGTTTAGAAAAAAGGTCAGTTACAACCCAAACAACCGTATTCCCCCCACTCTCAGGTAGATCCACAATGAAATCCATAGAAATTTCTTTCCAGGGTGCTCTGGGTCTCGTCACAGTTTGCAACAGTCCTTGGGGACCATCCGGGGCCCGCTTTGTTGCCGCACAAACAGGATACTTGCCACATAAGTCTCAATGTCCTTTTTCATGGAAGGCCACCAAAACTGCCTTCTCAACAGGTGTAGAGTCTTCAGGAACGGAAAATGACCAGCTACTTTGGAATCGTGTCTCCTTTCCAATATCAGTGTCCTCATGGAGGCAGGGACATATAAACAGGATCCTATCCACACCAGCCCACTTGGCTGAGTGCAATCCACTTGGTGAGTTAAAAACCAATCATCAGTGAATTTGGTGGCAATGAAATTAGAATTGCCGAAAACATTAAGGAAAATTCACCCAGTGTTCCACGTACGTTTACTTAAACTGGAACAGATTTGTGACCTGCGCCCTGCTCAAGCAGATCCCCCAGCCCCTTTTTCATTGAGGGAGAGCAACATTTTGAGGTTAAAGAAGTGCTGTAAGCATAGGGGGAAAATTCAATATTTAGTGGCATGGAAACACTTCCCTGCTTCTCACACGGAATGGGTCGATGAGAAGCACATGAATGCCCAGAGGGAAATTGATTGGTTTAGAGCAAAGTACCCCAATAAGCCCTGATGTATAAATGTATATATTGGTGTTGTTTTGTCTTTTTATAGGACTGAAGTCCCTGTTCCAGAGGGTCTGAATGTCAACCTTCGCTTATGTTGCCGCGTTCTTTCGCTTTGTTGTCAATAGGAACGGGGTGGATTAGAGATAAGGGTGTGGGAGGGAAGAGTGCAGGAGGAGAGTTAGGTTTCTTTTTCCTAGGTACCAGGAGAAGACCGTTAGAGGAAAATTCCAGAAAAGTTACGTGAAGGACAAGATGTCCCACCTGATGGTTATGGACAATGGGGATTGGGCATTGTCCCAAGGGGGTGGAAAAGGGGTTTTGATATATGCTTGTATCATGCCATTTTCTCAGACTTTTCTTTTCTTTCAATGCTTCTTGTTCTGATTTTGATAAATTCACTTTTGAGCTTTTACAAAAAGTACTCTTGAGTTTTATTTGTCTGAATTCTCATTGGCAGCTCGACAGCTTTGGTGCTGCTGATAACAGGAAAAAGTGATAAACAATTCAAATTAAGATGAACACCCACCCACTTACCAAACCCCAAGTACTTACGAGTTCTATCTAAGAAACAAAAGCCTGGTGGGTGACCTTGAGATAGTCCGTCTCTCAGCCTTCACAAGGTTTGTTCTTGTGGGGATGAAGAAATATTAGATACGTTCACTGCCTTTAGCTATTGAGAGAAATAATAAAGGTGGGTGTAAAAATCCAAATATTAAAAATTGAAAATAAATGAATATTCCAATTGCCAGACCAAGTGTGTTTGGGAAATAACTACTATCTTGCCAACAGAATCATTGTTTAGGTTAATTTCTCCAAATCATTAAGCAGGTCAATCTTTGGGGTCACAATATCCATCCAACTGGGACAGCCTGAAGCCATTTTTTGCTCCCTAAACCTTGCAGGTTTTTTCCTGCACCCTTCACCACCAGCCAGCACTACCCCCCTTCTGGAGACAAGAACCTTCAACATGTTGGATGAGGAGTTTGGTCTCAGGTATGGAGGCTGTGGATACAGCAGGTATCAGCACTTCTGTTGGGTTTGATTGAACCTCCTTCTCTCTTCTTCCAGCCTTTCCTTAATTCTACCTTAAGGGAAGGTCTCTCCCTCCTGAGGAGCTCAGGCGAGGGAGACCCTGCGATGCCCCCAGTGCCAGCCATCCAATCCAGCCACTTTCCAGGGATTTTGAGCAGAGCCTCCATTAGGTGGTCCAGGCTCCCCGAGGATGCTGGTGGTTGCCATGGAGAGCTCCAGCCAATGAGCACAGGAGGAGCTTCTGACATCACAAGCAAAGGCTCTGATTGGCTAAGATTTGAAAAATAACCACCAACGGCTGCCTTCCCCTAGGGGCATGTCTTATCCATTGATGAGCCTGCTCTGAAAGGGCTTTGAGCCCCCAATTCACTTCAGCCAGAGCAGCTCCCTCTGAAGGGGGAACGTCAGTTGCCTGGAGAGGCTGGGAAGCCCCAGATTCTGCCCCTTCTCTGGGGGTAGAGTCCAGATTAAAAAGTTGTCCCTTGGATCTGGAATCTGGAATTAGAGATCCAGAGAATCCAGGTTTTCCTCTCTAGGGGAGATGAAAGGGAAACACACATAGAAGATCAGAAATTATGCATATTCAAAAGGTCTTGTGGAAATGGGCCTAAAAAAACCATACCTGGGTCTTTGGCAGCTTTAGATGTCCTCCTCACTGCCTGAGGAGGCCAGTTATGATTAAAAGGCAGAGCACAGTCTCACCTACAGGCAGTGAGAAGGACAACCAAAGCATGAAAAGGCCCAGGGGAAGAAGGACCCTGAGTGCTGTCTGTAGAATTCTGGGAGTTGAAGTCCACTCAACTTCAGGTTGGTAAGGTTGAGAAATATACTCTAGTAAACCACAGGGCAGTTTAAAGTGTCTTCCAACTCCATCTGTCATTTATTTATTTGTTTGTTTGTTTGTTTGTTTATTTCATTTGTCCAATACACAAATACATAGGAAGAAAATAGACATGTGGTAATATATATAAGGGTAAATGTGAACTTAGAGGAGAGGATATATGAAAGGAAGAGAATATATATGATAGGTGAAAGAGAGGAAAGACAATTGGACAGGGGACGAAAGGCACACCAGTGCACTTATGTACGCCCCTTACAGGCCTCTTAGGAACCTGGAGAGGTCAATCATGGAGAGTCTAATGGAGAAATTTTGGGGGTTAGGGGTTGACACAATTGAGTCCCGTAATGAGTTCCACACTTCAATAACTCGATTGTTGAAATCATATTTTTTACAGTCAAGTTTGGAGCGTTCGTATTAAATTTGAATCTGTTGCGTGCTCTTGTGTTATTGTGGTTGAAGCTGAAGTAGTCATTGACCGGTAGGACATTGCAGCATATGATCTTGTGGGCAATACTCAAATCATGTTTTAGGCGCCGTAGTTCTAGGCTTTCTTGGCCCAGGATTGTTAGTCTATTTTCGTAGGATCTTCTGTTTCGAGTGGAGGAGTGAAGGGCTCTTCTGGTGAAATATCTTTGGACATTTTCAAGGGTGTTGATGTCTGAGATGTGGTATGGGTTACAGACAGATGAGCAGTAGTCTAGGATGGGTCTGGCAAAAGTTTTGTAGGCTCTTGTGAGTAATGTGAGATTGCCTGAGCAGAAGCTGCGTAGGATCAGGTTAACAACTCTAGAAGCTTTTTTGGCGATATTGTTGCAGTGGGCTTTAGCACTTAGGTCATTCAATATTAGTATTCCAAGGTCTTTTACTGAGTGTGGGTTAGCAGTGAGAGATTGTTTATTCAGTTCGTATATGTGGTTTGGATTCTTTTTGCCGATGTGGAGGGTAGAGCATTTGTTGGTTGATATTTGAAGTTGCCAGGTGTTAGACCAGTCTGAGACAAAGTCCAGGTCTTTTTGGAGAGTGAGTGTGTTATCAGTGGTGTTGAAAAGTTTCACATCGTCGGCAAAAAGAACACAGTTGCTTTCGATATGGTCACAGAGGTCATTGATGTAGAGAATGAAGAGAGTAGGACCTAGTACGCTTCCCTGGGGAACGCTGCTTATGACAGGGGCGGGGGTGGAGATGGCACTACCAATTTTGACAATTTGTTGCCTGTTTGACAGGAATGCAGTAATCCAGTTGTGGAGGAGTCCTGAGATGCCATAGGATTTGAGTTTTAGGAGTAGTTTGTCATAGACCACTGAATCGAAGGCTTTGCAAAAGTCTATATAAATTGCATCAATGGATTTTCCTTGGTTGAGTTGGGTAGTCCAAATGTTTTTGCAGTGAAGTAGTTGTAGGTTGCAGGATAATTTATTTCTGAATCCAAATTGTTTGTTTGAGAGTAGGTTATTAGATTCTAAGTAGAGGGTGATTGATCAATTTATAACTGATTCCATGATTTTACAAGGGAAGCAAAAGAGAGATATTGGTCTGTAGTTGTCCACTAGTGAAGGGTCTCCTTTTTTGAAAATGGGGATGACTACTGCTTTTGACCAAAGCTTGGGGAGCGTGCTGGTCCTGAAGGATTTTTGGAATCTAACTGCTTCCCTCTTTATGGAGGGCAAAAGAATCCTCTCCAAAAAGGGACTTGGACAACAAAAGGGAGGACACAAAATGGAGGACAGCTGTCCTTTTCACTGCCTGTAGAGACCAGGTTTGACTTAAAGTCCACACTGCAGACTGATCCCTACAGGCAGTGAGTGGAATAGCTTTATATCCACGTGGCTTAGCTATGGGGATTCTTTCTCCCTCTGCCTTTATCAATGGCAGATGGTCAGTGTCTTTGGGGGCTCCCACACCTCCCCCCTGCCTGAGGGGCTCAGGCAGGTGGAGGGCTGTCTCTTTCAGGGGGGAGCCAGAATGCGCAACTGCAGGAAGAGACTTCTGTGATTGGGAGAGGGGCAGGAATGCAGGGGCGGGGGAGAATCAAAGGTAGCTGAGGGACATTCACCAGGAGACTCTGGAGTTCTTTGGGGACTTTTTGATGGTGGATGTGAAACTTGGAAAAAGGTTCTCAGATCTGTCTGGGATTCCTGGATCATGAGATAGCCGAGTGTCCAATCCTGTGTGGTGGGATGAGGGAAGGTGAAATTGTGGGAAAACAACTGTTCCATATGGGGCTAAGCCATAAAATTCTGCCTCCTTCTGCTTTTGGGAGAACCAGAGGCCTCTGTGGTCACTGTGAATCTTGGACTGATCTTGGTCTGATCCATCAGAGCTTTTGTTATCTCTTGAAAATAGAATCTGCAAAGGGATCCTATTCACAATTAGGAGCTATTCTGAAACAAAAACATTGATTCCCAATTGATCCACAATCTCTGTGGTTGGAGAGCTTCCAGGGCTGCCTTTTCCTAGAAACCTATAAGTCCCCCCCCTCATTATATTCACATCCTTCTTGGACCTGGATGAATATTATGCAGCATTGAACTTTTGTGACCTGCCTTTAGACAGGATCTCTTTAACCTCCTCCTGGGGAGAGTCTCTAGGTCCCCTTTCTCTGGACATCTTCTCCAGCCCTTCACAGACAAGACAATCTTGCAAGAGGAGCAGAGAAAATGCTTTAGGCAGAAATTGTAGAGTGGGAAATTAAAGGGCCAGAAAACCGCTGTTTCATTTCTCTGCTTGAAAGAAAAAAACATGGTGGAAATTTCATTACAAACTTTGTTGTTTTTAATTTACTTTATTTATTTTTTTTAGGTACAAATAATGCAAACAAAAACATAATCTCAAACTGAAATCCCAAACAGTTGTTCTGCTGAAGAGATCAGATCTGGTGGCCTGGTGGTTAATTCTCTACCTTACAAGGCAGAAGCCCCAGGATCAAATCAAATCCCAGTAAGGGTATGGCTAGCTGATGAGGCCAGAACAAGGCCGAAATAGCACTATCCTAATCTCCCTTAATTTTAAAATATTCAGCAAAAATATGTGATATGTACAGAACATAGTTTGTTGGCTGTTGCAGTACAGTGATCTCTCAGTTAGCGCGGGGGTTACGTTCCAAGACCTCCCGCGCTAACCGATTTCCGCGTTATACTGGATGCGGAAGTAAAAACCACCATCTGCGCATGTGCGCCATTTTTTTCATGGCCGCACATGCGCAGATGGTGGAGTTTGCGTGTGGGCGGCGGGGAAGACCAAGGGAAGTTTCCTTCAGCCGCCCAACAGCTGATCTGCTCCGCAGCGCGGAAGCAGCGAGGAGCCGAAGATGGGGTAAAGGCAAAGGGGAAACCCCATCTTCGGCTCCTCGCTGCTGCCGCGCTGCGGAGCGGATCAGGTGTTGGGCGGCTGAAGGAACCTTCCCTTGGTCTTCCTGCCGCCCAGGCAAAGGGGAAACTCCAAGATCGCTTGCCGCTTGCCGCTTTGCAGCTTGGAGCCTTGCTTCGCCTCCTTCGCTGCAATAGGCAAGCGGCAAGCGGCAAGCGATCTTGAGAAAGAGAGAGAAAGGAGGGCGACTTGCCAGTCCACGCCCCCCTGGATGAACAGCCTCGCATGGCCCCAGCGCCGGGCTCCGCTGTTGCCTCCGCCCCCATTCGGCTCTGCAGCTGAGAGGCCTTCCCGGCAGAGCCCTCCCCAACAGCTCCCGCTGCCAGCGCAAAAAAGAAAAGAAAAAGAAATCCCCAAAAGAGGCAGGCACAAAGCGGGGGCACAAGGGGAGCTGCCCGGCAGAGGTTGCTTTTTTTCTTCTCGTGGGCAAGTGGAGGGGGGGAGAGAGAAGGGAGGAAGAGAGTGTGAGAGAGGAAGAAAGAGAGAGAGAAATGATAGAAAAAAGGGGAGAAAAAAGAGAAATGAGAAAATGATTGAAGCATAGTGACAGGAAAGAAAGAGAAAGAGACAGAGAAGTGACTCTTGGTGATGACGTATGACGTCATCGGGTGGGAAAAACCGTGGTATAGCAAAAAAACCGTGGAGTATTTTTTAATTAATATTTTTTGAAAAACCGCGTTGCAGCGTTTCGCACTAATCGAGACCGTGCTAATCGAGGGATCACTGTATAGCATAAATGTTAGAATAGGATTTATAAATCTGGACCTCTAGCATAAAAATACTCTGCTTACCCTGATTCTATAACCCAGGACAGGAGGGCACTAAACTCGCGTAATCTGCATTCCTGGCAATTACAACAGGGAAACAAAAGGGCTCAAATAAACATCTCACAATAAACAAAGTTTTCACCACTCCGGACAGGACGTTATAGGATCAAAGGGGGGGGGATTTACATTGCCTGAAGCATACAACAGGATGACAGGGTAATTAAGGAAGATTAGTGAGATAAGGCAGAAGACTTCAGAGAAATTAGGTGTGAGGAACTCTTGGGAAGAGTTTTCTAGGAAATTGCTTCTTGATATCTATGGGAAAAGGAAGAACTCAAAAGATACATTTGAAGTTATGTTATTGGATGTATCATTTGACATGTATATGTAATTATCCCCCATTTCCTTATGTTCCCAAATAAAAATGGGTACATGGCTCTACACCATGTCACTTCACCCAGAGAGAGAATGTGTCCAGTATTTCTTTCTAGGATTCGCGTTCGTGAGTGACCCCACACGGCTGGGTTGCACTTAGCCCCTTTTGAGGACATTGTTTTCACTGTTGGCTATGAATAAATTAACTGCCTTGAAATGGCCCTGGGTTGGGCCTAGAGGCAAAAAAGGAGCTGTGACGTTCCTTCAATATACCAGGGTGATCCAACAGAAAAAACATATAGCCCCTCCCTGGTACAAAGCTGAAGGGATCAGATCTGGTGATCTAGTAGTTAATTCTCTGCCTTACAAGGCAGAAGCACCAGGATCAAATCCCAGGAAGGGTATGGCTAGCTGATGAAGCCAGAACAAGGTCGAAATAACGCTATCCTAGTCTCCCTTAATTTTATTGTTTTTTATTGTTGTTAGCCGCCCCGAGTCTTCGGAGAGGGGCGGCAAACAAATCTAAATAAACTAAACTAAACTAAACTAAAATATTCAGCAAAAATATGTGATACATACATATATATATATATATATAAAGAATTATATAAAAATAACATTAAAAAAATTACATAAGTGTGATAAATATTTCCCTTCCCAGCTGAGAGCCAGTCAAACATGGCATTTCACATCATTCTGGCATTCTCATGGAGATTTATAAGATTTATAAGCTGCCCAACTCCTTCCGGGCTCTAGGTTGCGTACAACAATTTAAAACAATATAAAAGCAATGTAACCCCCTCACCCACCCCAAAAACCAAATCATTCATATCCTCTTAGCCAGGGCTAGATAGTATGGCTCATAGGTCCCAGGCCTGCCAGCAAACCCAAGTTTTCATGGCCTTCCAGAAGGCCAGGAGAGTGGGGGCAGTATGGATCTGCGGGGGTAGTTGTTTCCAGAGAGCTGGAGCTGTTGTAGAGAAGGCCCTCCCATGTGGTCCCACCAGCCGACACTGTCTAGTTATGGGACCTTGAAAAGGCCAACCTTATGGGCCCTAATCAGTCACTGGGAGATATGCAGTAGAAGATGGTCCAATAAATAGCCATGTAGATAATAGCCAACACCTTGAATTGTGTCCGGAGACTGATTGAGAGCCTGTGCAGCTCACAGAGTGTTGGCGTGATGTGAGTGTACCTAGGCACACCCACAACAGCTCACACAGCTGCATTTTGGACCAGTTGTAGTCTCCGAAAACTTTTCAAGAGTAGCCCCATGTAGAACGTATTGCAGTAGTTAAGACGCGAGGTGATAAGGGTGTGAGTCACTGTGAGAAGAGACTCCTGATCCAGATAGGGCTTCAACTGGTGTACTAGGCAGAACCTGTGCAAATGTCCCCCTAGTCACAGCTGAGAGATGTTGTGACAGTCTCATCTATGGATTTAGGAGGATGCCCAGATTGTGGACATTCTTTGAGGCGGTCAATATTCCCCCCTAACTAAGGAGGGACAAATGGTATGGTCCTTCAGAGAGGATGCCCAGAGCCATTCAGTCTTGTCGGTGTTAAGCTTGAGCCTGTTAACACCCATCCAGACCCGCACAGCCTCCAGGCACTGGCACATCACATCCATCGCTTCACTGAATTGACATGGGGTGAAGATGTAGAGCTGGGTATCCTCAGCATACTGTTGATACTTCACCCCATCTCCTCAGATGATCTCACCTAGTGGTTTCAGGTAGATGTTAAATAGGAGAGGGGAGAGAACTGATCCCTGAGGCACCCCACAGAGGAGGGGCCTAGGGGTCGACCTCTGTCCCCCCACCAACACTGACTGCGACTGATTGGAGAGATAGGAGGAGAACCACTTTAGTACGGTGCTTCTCACTCCCAACCAGTCTAGTCGTTGCAGAAGGATACCATGGTCAATGGTATTGAAAGCCGCTGAGACGTCAAGAAGCACCAAGATAGTGGAATGACCTCTATGTCGGGCTCGCCAGAGATCATCCATCAGAGTGACTAAAGCAGTTTTAGTGTTGTAGCTGGGCCTGAACCCTGACTGATAAGGGTCTAGGCCACTAGGCTGGTGCTTGGCTCCCACAACTTCCTCCTGACCTCTTTTCATGCTCACTCTCTTTCTCTCCCACACTTTTACCTGCTGTCAAAAGGAGCAAGTGCCCACATTATTTTCTATAAGATTTCACATTCACAGTTGTTGCTGAACAGCTGAATTCCTCTGAATGTTACAGAGATCTCTTTAGCAAGATTTATTGAAAGGGGATGGAGCTGCAAGAATTCCCATCATTCAACAATTTCCCATTTTGGAACATACAGATATGGTTTTCATTGATTCTTGCATACCCTCTAAATAGAAATCAAATAAAAGTAATGTTAACAATTTTTCCAATATCACAATGGTGTTATATATCATGTTTTTACATTTGTTCTGGTTGTAAGATGCTCCCTTGTATTCAGGTCTGGCCTTAGAAGAATAATGTAGCACTTGGAGGTGAAGATGCAGCCCAGCAGCCCAGCACTGGAGGCCACAATGGAGAAGACCTGAACAGCCACCATGTATTTCCCTTTGGTGCTCAGGTAGGTTGGCACAAAAGTCACCCAGACACTGCAGAAGACCAGCATGCTGAAAGTGATCAGCTTGGCTTTGTTGAAGGCCCCAGGCATATTCCTGGCCAGGAAAGCCACCATGAAGCAGATGGCAGCCAGGAAGCCCATATAGCTGAGGGTGATGTAGAACATGAGAACAGCCCCTTCGTTGCATTGCTGGATGATCTCTCCATGCTGGGAGTGGAGGTCAGAGTCAGGGAATGGGGGAGAAACTCCCAGCCAAATGGAGCAGATGACAATTTGGACAACAGAAGAAGAAAGGATGATGGAGTTGGCCAAGCTCTTCCCCAACCATTTCTTTACTCGGTTTCCTGGTTTTGTGGCCAGAAAAGCCAGTACCACCGTGATGGTTTTGGCCAATAGAGAAGAAATGGCAACTGAGAAGATGATGCTGAAAACTGTTTGTCGGAGAAGGCAGGTAGTTTCTCTTGGTTGACCAATGAAGAGAGAAGAAGACAAGAAGCAAAGCAAAAGAGAGACCAGGAGGATGTACGAGAGTTCCCGATTGTTGGATTTGACAATGGGAGTTTCTCTATATTTAATGAAGACGATGAAAACAATGCCTGTGGTCAGGAAGAAGAGTAGGGCAAAAGAGACCAGGGTGATGCCCAGATGTTCTTCATAACACAGGAAAGTTACGACTTTGGGGATACATCGGATCAGTCCTCATTGCACCTTGGGGACAAGGCTGAGCTCACTTGAAATGGGACCTCAGAGTTTGAAAACAGGGAAAAGATGCCATAATTTCACCCACCTTGTTGAGCAGCTTAAGCTGTGTAAGAGCATTTTGTCTGATAAAAAATCTCTGTCTTTCACTAATTCCCAGGATCTCTTCCCTGGGATCCTCCTCCGGGAGAATCAAGAAGCCTTTCATGCCCAGATCTGCTGCTACTTCTCCATTTTGGTCCAAGTAGAGTTTAAAGTGGGAAATATTCCAAAACTCATTCTTCTCCAGAAAGGGATTAAACTAGTATTGAAACACCCAAGAATTTGAAAAGCAGAACATTTGTTTCTTGTCACAGATTTGAATATTCCTTCAACTATTTTCCATCTTTCAAATATGCTTAGCTAGGAGAACATTATCTTCATAAGCTAACAAAGAATGTTCAGCAAGATTGGTCAATCATATTCTGAGAAAATATATTGGGGAAAATATAATTGACACAACCTAGTAAATAGTTGTAGAACCTTCCAGAGAAAGTGAGAAATAAAATGAGTGATGGAGACAAAGAGATTATTCATAAACTCATTGTAAACAGAAGGTTAATTATCAGAAAGCATGGATTAATCAACAAGAAAGATGTCAGGTTAATCTTCTCCCTGATAAACCAAACAGGAAACATCTTGTGAACTAATTCAATTTTATTGTAATGTTATTTTAACAGAAGTTTGTACATCTGAAACTCCAAATCTCCCAAATTATCGCAATGCTTCTAATATAAGAATATTATATTATATAAGAGATGGGGTGGCGCAGCAGGTAGAGTGCTATATTGCAGACCACTGAAGCTGACTGCAGATCTGTAGGTCAGCAGTTCAAATCTCATCACCAGTTCAAGGTTGACTCAGCCTTCCATCCTTCTGAACTGGGTAAAATGAGGACCTGGATTGTGGGGGCAATATGCTGGCTTTATTAAAAAGTGCTATTGCTAACATGTTGTAAACCACCCTGAATCTGAGGAGAAGGGTGGCATAAAAATTGAATAAATAAATAAACAAACAAACAAACAAACAAACAAACAAACATCCAAAGCTGCACAGTTCGGGTGTGAAAGGCAGGGAGGAAGGAAACTTCATGGCTCCGGCAACATGAGGTTTTTTTCTTTGCACGGATGCTTCTGCTCTTGCTACAGTCCAGCTGGCAGCACCCCTCAGCTGCCTGATTGGCAGCAGGCTGAACCAATCACAGTTTCTCCTCTACAGGAAGCACTGGGGAAAAGGGCGGGAGGATTGAAGAGACTTTCAGAACAAAGGAACCATGGCTTTCTCTTCTCATCAAGCCAGCAACAATATTTTACAAGTAAATAAAATGTACAAGTAAAATGTAAGTTACCCATTTAAATTTGATTAATTTCTAGTAACAAAAGAGGTTATTTTGTAAGAAAATGTTGCTTCAAGTGGGGATAACTCTGTGTAATTAAACTTTTTCTTCCAACTATACTTATCCTACCCAAGAAGATTGTTAATGCTGACTTCTTTAAAACAATACAAAGCTTAGGATAATATAATAGTATGAATTTTGTCATTAATCATTTGTTCTACATAATTAATAAGAATAGCTTTAACCTTTTTAAGAGTATGGTTTCTTCTTATGCAAGATAAATACAGTGATACCTCATCTTACGAACCCCTCTCCATACAAACTTTTTGTGATACGAACCCGGTGTTTAAGATTTTTTTGCCTCTTCTTCTGAACTATTTTCACCTTACGAATCCGAGCCGCCACTGCCGGGATGCCCTGCATCCAAACTTCTGTTGCCAGCCGAAGCACTGGGATTTCCCTGAGCCTCCCTTTGCTGGAATTCCCTTCATTTTTGCTGGCACTGCTTTGAATCCCAGTGGCAACGGAAGTTCAAAGGTGGGGTTTCTCAGCGAGGGAAGGCTCAGGGGAATCCCAGCAATGGAAGAACGGGCGCTTTGGCTGGCAACGGAAGTCTGGAGATGGGGATTCCCAGCGGCGCAAGGCAAAAGGAGTGACATATGGGATGGGGTTGCAAACATTATTTGCTTTTACATTGATTCCTATGGGGAAAATTGCTTTGCCTTACTAACTTTTCTACTTATGAACCTGGTCACAGAATGAATTAAGTTCGTAAGACGAGGTATCACTGTATCATGTAGAAGAAAGATTTTACAATTAATGATTGAGTAATCCCCAATTGTTATTTACTGATCTATTTGAGATAGCAATGATTTTAACTTATGAAATATGTTTTAAATGGAAAATCTGAATATTTATCACATGGGAGTTTGATTTAAGCAATTGTTTTGAAATTTATTTATTTATTTATTTATTTTTATTATTTAGATTTGTATGCCGCCCCTCTCCGAAGACTCGGGGCGGCTCACAACAAGATAGCACAAATATGAATAATCCAAATAACTTTAAAATATTTAAAGATTTAAAAGAACCCCATATATTAACAAACACACACACACACAAGCATACCATGTATAAATTAAACATGCCCGGGGGAGGTGTTTCAATTCCCCCATGCCTGACGGCAAAGGTGGGTTTTAAGGAGTTTACGGAAGGCAGGAAGAGTAGGGGCAGTTCTAATCTCTGGGGGGAGTTGGTTCCAGAGAGCCGGTGCCGCCACAGAGAAGGCTCTTCCCATGGGGCCCACCAACCGACATTGTTTAGTTGACAGGACCCGGAGAAGGCCCACTCTGTGGGACCTAATCGGTCGCTGGGAATCGTGCGGCAGGAGGCGGTCTCGGAGATATTCTGGTCCAATGCCATGAAGGGCTTTAAAGGTCATAACCAACACTTTGAATTGTGACCAGAAATTGATCGGCAGCCAATGCAGACTGCGGAGTGATGGTGAAACATGGGCATACCTAGGTAAGCCCATGACTGCTCTCGCAGCTGCATTCTGCACGATCTGAAGTTTCCGAACACTTTTCAAAGGTAGCCCCATGTAGAGAGCATTACAGTAGTCGAACCTTGAGGTGATGAGGGCATGAGTGACTGTTAGCAATGAGTCCTGGTCCAGATAGGGCCGCAACTGGTGCACCAGGTGAACCTGGGCAAACGCCCCCCTCGCCACAGCTGAAAGATGGTTCTCTAATGTGAGCTGTGGATCGAGGAGGACGCCCAAGTTGCGGACTCTCTCTGAGGGGGTCAATAATTCCCCCCCCCCCCAGGGTGATGGACGGACAGATGGGATTGTCCTTGGGAGGCAAAACCCACAGCCACTCCGTCTTATCTGGGTTGAGCTTGAGTCTGTTGACACCCATCCAGGCCCCAACAGCCTCCAGGCACCGGCACATCACTTCCACCGCTTCGTTGACTGGACATGGGGTGGAGATGTAAAGCTGGGTATCATCAGCATATTGATGATACCTCACCCCATGTCCTTGGATGATCTCTCCCAGCGGTTTCATGTAGATATTAAATAGCAGGGGGGAGAGGACCGACCCCTGAGGCACCCCACAAGGGAGAGACCTTGGAGCCGACCTCTGACCCCCCACTAACACCGACTGCGAAATAATATATAAAATCCCAATTATTAAGAAAATTATATGATATTGTAATGAAGATTAAGATAACAGGTTTGATTACATTCCTAAAGATATTTTAAGAGATTTTTTGTTATGATAAAAGAAGGAATTTTAAAAAAGAGAGATTTTGGAAGGGGAGGAAGAAAGGTGCAAGAAATAAAAACATTTTGGAAGGAAATGTTACATAATAATAATAACAACAGAGTTGGAAGTTGACTTCTATACTTAGCGGAGCAATTGTAGCTCCTTTACATGTTAAATGTTGTTTGTTTTGTTTTGTCTTACATTTTAAAAAATTAATAAAAATATTTCAAAAAATAAATAAAGAACTTCCATTAAATGACTCCAACTGGCATGGCAGGCCAACCACCTTGGAGACTCCAGGCTTTCCCCACTTGAAATGGGACCTCAGGCTTTGGGATACAGGAAAAAGACAGCAAGATTTCTCCCACCTTATTAAGCAACTTTAACTGTGAAAGAGCATCTTGGTTGATAGAAAGTCTCTGCCTTATAAAATATGCCAGAATCTCTTTCTTGGGCTCCCCCTTAGGGAGAACGAAGTAACAGAACATGCCCAGATCTGCTTTTATCTCTCCATTTTGGTCCAAGTACAGTTTCAAGTGTGAAATATTCCAAAATTCATTCTTCTCCAGAAAGGGATGAAACTAAAATGGGAACATTCATGAATTTGAAATAGAGAAAACATTGTTTCTTATGCCACATTCGGTCTTTCTTCTAGAATTGTCTAATCTCCAAATATGGTTAAATAATACTGCCATTATCTTTAAAAGTGAATGAAAAAGTTGAAGGAAAAATAGTCAATTGTATACTGACAAAACAGAGAGAAAATATAATTGACACAATTGGTAAATTATAGAGAAGATTCTAGAGCAGATGACAAATAAAATGAAGAGAGGGGAAAAAAGATTCATAAACTCTTTAGAAACCACAGGTAGATTCCCCCAAAAGCATGGGTTTATCAAGAAGAAAGGTGACAGGTTATTCTTCTCCCTGGTCATCCTGATGGAAAACACCTCCAGATGTGCTAATTCTACTTGATGGTAATGCGACATCAACCAAAAGTTGCAAATCTGAAAGAACAAATCTCCCACCAAATTTTTTTTTCAGTCTGAAATGTTAGCGAAGATCCTTTCTGAGTTTCGTTCTCTCCCATTATGCAGCTGTGGGATTCTCCCCTCTGATCTGATCCTTCCCTAGGCAGCCTCTCTTCTCATCCCTAACGTCATTCTCAGATACCATTACACTTCCTAAATACCATATTTTTCAGAATATAATAAACACTTCCTTCTCCCCCCCCCAAAAAAAATAGCGTGGAAATGGTGGTGCATCTTATACACTGAATGCGGCCATTTTTGGCCTCCCTAAGGCCAGCTCCATGTGAAAAGAGGTGAATACAGGGTTTGGGAGGTCTGCAAAATGATCCTGTGGGTTGGAGAGGTCAAACCCTTTCCCTCCCCTTTTTTACCTTTTGAAATCTTGGTGCATCTTATAGTCCCACACTGGAAGTTCTAAAGATGTTGGATCACCATTTGTCTGCCTAGGCAGGGGGTTGGACTAGATGACCTCCACCGTCCCTTCCAAGTGTGATATTCTACGTTCTAATAGAGGGATCCTCAAACTACGGCCCGTGGGCTGAAGATGATCCACCAATGCAAAATATCTGGCCCACGGAGTGGTAGAATTAAACCCGGCCCCTTGCCCCACCCCTCACTGTTGGCCTTATCTTCCCGTGAGCATCTACTCAAGTGGCGCTTCTTTCACTGGTTGAGCTGAGAAAGGCAAAAAATGTGATTGTTAAATTGGTCACGCCCACCCAGTCACATGACCACCTAGCCACACCCACCCAGTCACATGACCACCCAGCTGGTCCAGTCCCACAACCATCTGAGGGACTGTCAATCAGCTCCCTGTTTAAAACATTTGAGGACCCCCATTCTAGTACTTAACTGGGGGGCAATACATGCACAGGTGGTTTAGTCTGTTTTTTTAAAATATATTTTTATTAATTTTCTTAAAATAAACAGACACACATACAAACATTAAACATAGAGTGGGGGTGCATTTCCCCCGCTTCTCTTGAAAGTATAGATTCAAATACAGAAAAAGAATACATAATTGAATATATATTGAATATTAAAAAGTCTAGTAAATTTGGGTTAGAATTTTCCAAATCTTAAATACTATGTATATATAAACCAAAATTCTTAATATGTTGCTTATACCATAGTATACCATGGTATACTAATATACCATGATCATCAAACAATACATTTAATCTAATTTTAACTACTATACGTATATAAACCAAAATTCTTAATATGTTGCTTATACATACACTAATATATCATAATAATCAAACAATACATTTAAACTAATTTTAACTACTATACGTATATAAACCAAAATTCTTAATATGTTGCTTATAGATAAACTACTATACCCTAGTCATCAAAGAATACATTTAAATTAATATTAACATTGTTATCACCCAGGTAAAAACAAATACAAAAAATTGACTAAAAATAAATTTGTGTATCGTTATTTTTTCTTGTCTATCCATTTATAAACATTGTTCCATGTTTCATAGAATTTAGTATCTTCTTGATCATTTAATCGTCTTGTCATCATATCCATTTCAGCGCAATCTAATATTTTAGCTATAACTTCTTCTTCCTTGGGGATTTCTTCCCCCTTCCAATTTTGCGCATATATTATTCTAGCCGCAGTTAGTATGTGTATAATTAAATAAATAATTTCTTTCTTATAAGTCTGATTGGTAATTCCTAATAGGTAAAATTCCGGGGTGTTTTCTATATCCTGCTTTACTATTTCTTTTATTATTTTCTCTATCATCTTCCAGTATATTTTAGCTTTACCACATGTCCACCATTGATGGTAGTAGGTTCCTATTTCATTCTTACATTTCCAACATAGTGGGGATGTTTTGGGAAACATTTTTGCTATCCTATTTGGTGGGAGATGCCACCTGTAGAACATTTTAATTTGATTTTCTTTTAGTGAGACTGATTTAGTCATTTTCCAGTTATTAATCCAAACCTTCTCCCATGTGTCTATGTCTATTTCCTTGCCAATATTTCTGCACCATCTTATCATAGTATCTTTTAAGGTCAACTCTATATTTTTATGAGCAATGAGGAATTTATATATTTTACCTATCATTTTTATTGGATTGGTAGTGATTAGATTACTTAGCAAATTTTTACTTTTATTAAAAATATAAAGAGTTTTATCCTTCTGATATCTAGATCGAATCTGGGCGTAATGCCACCAGTCTATTGTTATCCCTTCTTCTTGTAATTTAATCCTAGATTTTAACTTCATCTGGTCATTTAATAATTCTTTGTATCTAAAAAATATTTTCTTGTCTTTTATAGAGTTCGGATGTGTTATTGCTTCTAGGGGGGCAAGCCATTCTGGGATATTTAGAAAGTGATTTTTCCTTATGTCTTTCCAAACCTCTAATAAATACTTCCTTAATGTGTGTCTTTTAAAATATGAGTGGTTTTTTTCCTTGTCATACCATATAAATACGTGCCATCCAAGCATAAGATCATGTCCTTCTAGATTTAATATTCTTTTATTCTCTAGAGTTATCCAATCTCTAATCCATGTTAATGCGGCAGCCTGATAGTATAATTTCCAATTTGGAAGGCCAAATCCTCCTCTTTCTTTAATATCTTCTAGACAATTTATTTTTATCCTTGCTTTTTTCCCTTGCCATATAAATGTTTTAACTAAATTTGTCAAAGTTTTAAAAAAGATTCCCCCTGGATTTATTGGGATTACCTGGAAGAGAAATAAGACCTTGGGTAAAATATTCATCTTAATTGTTGCAACTCTTCCTAGAAATGATATTTTCAGGTTATTCCACATTGCTAAATCTTTTTAAATTTCTGTTAGTAATTTTGTATAGTTATCATTTTTTAATGTTATTGTTTTCGCTGTTAGACTTATTCCCAAGTATTTTACTTTTTTGACAATCTTTATTCCGGAAATGCTTTCTAATTTGGTTTCTTGTGTTTTGCTCATATTTTTAGTTAGAAAATGTGTTTTACTTTTGTTTATCTTTAAACCTGCTACCTTTCCATATTGTTCAATAGCTTGCAATAATGTGGGGACTGTTGTTATCGGTTCTTCAATTATAAACGTTAAGTCATCTGCAAAGGCTTGGACTTTATAAATTTCATCTCCTACAGTTAGACCTTTTATTTTAGGGTCTGTTCTTATTTTAATTAATAGAGTTTCAAGAATCATAATGAATAGCAATGGTGATATAGGGCAACCTTGACGAACTCCCCTATTTATCTCAAGTATTGGTAGTTGGTTATTGTTCAATATAATATTAGTTGTTTGTTTTGAATAAATAGTATCTATTAAATTAACAAATTTTGGGCCGAATCTCATTTTATTTAATTGCATTTTTATAAATATCCAATTGACGTTATCAAAGGCCTTTTGGGCATCTAAAAACATTAAAGATGCTGGCTTACCTGGATGTTGTTCATAGTACTCTAGTGTGTTTATAACTGTTCTGAGGTTATTTTTAATTTGTCTCTCTGGTAGAAACCCATTTTGATCTTGGTGTATTATTCCATTTATGACTCTTTTAAGTCTGTCTGCATAAATAGCAATAAATATCTTGTAATCTACATTTAATAGTGATATAGGCCTGTAATTTTTAATTTTTTCTGGCTCTGTGCCCGGTTTGTGTATTAAAGTTGTTAATGATTCTGACCAAGATTTAGGAATTTTACCCTCAAGTCTACATTGATTGAAAATTTCTAACATGTTATTTCTTATTGTTTCACTTTCTATTTTATACCATTCTGCCGGTATGGCGTCTGGGCCCGTGGCCTTATTATTTTTCTGGTTTTTGATTATTATTAGGAGTTCTTCCATTGTTATTGGTCCATCCATAGTGGCCTGTTGATCCTCTGTTATTTGTAGTAATTTTGAAGATTGTAGATAGTTAAAAACTTCATCTTCACTAATATTATCTTTTGCATATATATCTTTATAAAAATTATACACAATGGCTGCCTTTCCTTCTGTATCATATTTTATTATACCATCTTTGTCTTCTAGTTTTTTAATTAGTTTTGATTGCCTCTGTTTTCTAAGTTTATATGCTAGCCATCTGCCTGGTTTATTTGCATGTTCAAAATAGTGTTGCTTTGCTCTTTTAATTTTTTCAGTTATCTGATTTTGTTCTATGATTCTAATTTTATGTTTAATTACATTTATTTCTGTTTTTAAATCTCTGTTCTTGATATGCTGCTGCAATAAAAATTCTAGTTGTTTTAATTCATTTATTAATTGTACATACTTTAATTTGTTTTCCTTGTTATATTTTGCTGTGTAGGATATTGTTAATCCTCTTATATAAGCTTTGACTGTATCCCATAAATTTTGTGGAGTGGTGTCTGAGTTTTTATTAATTTCAAAAAATGTTTTTAATTCTTTTTCGATCCAATCCTTATATCTCTTATCATTTAAAATGTTTCTATTCATCCGCCAGTTGTTCTGTTTATTATTCATTCTCATAGAAACTACTATTGGATTGTGATCAGCCCATGTATTGACATCTATCTCGACCTCTTTTATTTGTTCTGCAACCATTTTTGGTGCCCATACCATGTCTATTCTTGTCCAAATTTTGTGGGGGTTGGAGTAGAAGGTATATTGTCTCTTGTGAGGGTATCTTTCCCTCCAGATATCATTTAATAATAGTTCCGCTTTCATTTTTTGAAAAGTACTAGGTAGTAGATTCCTTCTTGTTTTTTTTCCTTTTTTCCCTTTTATTGTTACCCCCCCCCCCCCCGAATGGTCTAGTTGTCTATTCGCAATAGCATTAAAATCACCAATTATTAATACATTTTCAATAGCTAGTTCTATTATTGTTTGGTGTAGATTTTTGTAAAATGTCATTTGATCTTCATTAGGGGCATAGATAGAAACAATAACTAGAGGTCTGGGTTCAATATCAACTTGTACAATCAATATTCTACCCTCATTATCCTTAAATATTTGTTTGGAATTTATAGAATTCTCAACATACATCACTACTTGTTGTGGTTCAGCCTGGGACCCCTCCGGGAATGGCTGATTTGCTGTCGGTGTCCGGCTCAGAGGCTGAGGACCAGGAGGGGCAGACTGATGAAGAAGCTGAATCCCAGGCTGAAGATGAAGGACAGCCAGAGTTCCACCAGGGGGAGCTCTCCCCAGCAAGCAGCCTGGATTCCCTGGGGGAAGATGCTAGTGACTTCATAGATATGCGACAGAGGAGAGCTAACGAGAGAAGAACGCAATTGGCCAGATATTTCCAGCATTAGGGGTCGCAGCTGGGTTTGGGTGTGGTGCTTGGGAAAGGATAAAAGGCGGCCCCACCCTTCCTGGCTTGTGGAGTTTTATCTTGGAGATTCGTGAGACCTGTTTGTGAACTTTGGTGGCTACAATCCTGGTTTGTGCCTTGGACTCTTGAAACTTTGGGGGGGGGGGTGCCAGCAAGAAGCTTTTGGAATTGACTGGACATCAGGACCCTGTTGTAAAGTATTGTAACCTGTCTGCTGTGAAGACAGGTTTTCCTTTGTGCTTATTTTTTCCTGCTATAAATTACTTTTGGATTTTACCAGAGTGTCTGGCTATTTTTCAGTGGGTGTGGAGGTCTGGGAAAACCCAGACAGAACACTACTCCTCTTTTTTTTTGATCTGCTAATGCAGCATACATTTTTCCAATTTTGGGATTCAACAGTAATTTTTGGTTGTTTTTTTTAATATGCACTTCTTGTAATATTGCAATTTGAGCATTTTGATTTCTGATTTTAGAAAAGATTTGTTTCCTTTTCCTTGGTTCGTTAAGTCCATTAACATTTACAGAAAAGATTTTTAAGTCTTTACTTATTGTCATTTAGTAGGTTTTTTGGTTTCTCGCTGAGGTTGAACTCTTCTGGCACCTTGGTCCTGCTCAATTATCTGAGCAGTAGCCCCCAGGTCTTCTTCTTGTTGGATTGCTGGTTTTTCCCCTGGTTGCTGTTGTACTGGTTGTTGTTGGACCGCTTGTTGTTTAGCTGTATGATCCAGATGGCTGATACCACTGTTTTCAAAGAAGTACATGGCTTGATCTATATTTTCCAGTTTGTATCTTGTAGAGCGCCAAGTCAGAGATAGGCCTTGTGGGATGAGCCAACGGAAAGTTATATTTTCTTTAATCAGAATTCTGGTTAGGAAGTGATAGTCTCTTCTGCTTTCTCTGACACTTCTTGGAACTTGTTTTAATATTTTTATTTCAGTTCCTTGATGTTGGAGTTTGGAGTTTCTTGACCAGTTTAGTATGTCATCTCGCAAAGCTTTTCTTGTGAACTTGATGTGTATCTCTCTCGGAAGATTGTGGCGACGAATATAGCTATTCGAAGTTCTGTAAACTTCATCGATTTCTTTCAGTAGTGCTGTGGGATCCTCTTGGAGTATTCCTCCAATAGTTTCAGCCATAGTCATTTTTAAATCTTCATCTTTTTCCTCTTTTATATTCTGAAATCTTAGCCCATACGAAGCACGTTGCATCTCCAACTGAGTGATTGATTCATCATATCTTCTATGTCTTGCATCAGCTCTACCTTCAAGGTAGTCCATTCTTTTTTCGGTTTTATCAGACTTCTCTTCAACTTTTTTAACTCGGTCATCACTTTCTTGTAGTGTTTGTTGCATCTCCTTTATCTGGTCTTTCATCTCTCCCATGTCAACTTTCAATTCAGCCATCTCCGTTTTAAATTCTGCCAACTCTGATTTTATAGCTTCTCTTTGTTGTGTTGCGTCCTCTTTTATAGCCTCTCGTTGTTGGGTTGCATCTTCTTGAGATTTAAACATAAAGTCTTTCAATGTATTTAAAGTTTCTTGTATTGTTGCAAAGTTGGACTGCATTGTTTTGTCTTTGTCTTTCTCCTTGGTAGACATAGTTAACTCCTGGTGGGACGGGGAAGGAAGCGGTGACCCTTGTGGGGAAGGAATTGCTGCTGTAGTTTGTTTTTTAACCGTTTTAACAAAGGTTGAAGTACTTGACATTATCAAATTTGAATCCACTATTTAAAATTTTAAATTACTTTCAATTTATATGTAGTAAAAGGAAAAGAATTCCTATAAATTCCAAACCTGTTCAATTTACCTTGTTAACAATTTTCCCTTTAAATATAGCTATATATATCAATCCAATTACTAACAGAATTCAAGATATATTGTTATTTTTAAAACTTTAGATAGGCAATACCAAAAAAACCAGGTGTAAAACTTTTAAAAATAAGAAAGAAATAAGAGCTAAAAAGAAGTAGTCTGAAAAGAGGACAGGATAAATGAAAAGAAATAACTATTCATAAAAGGTAGAAGGGAACATAGAAAGAAAAAATTATGGGAGAGAAAAAGGAGGGGGAGAGAGGGAAGAAAAGAAAATTAGGAAAAGGAGTGGAGGAAATTATTCTAGGGGAAAGAAAAAGGAAGGAGGTGGTATTTTAATTCCACTGAAAAAGAGCAGGAAACCAAGGTTTATTAACAACGCATATATTTCAAATCAATTTTCTTTTAAGAATAACAGTGCACAAAAGAAAAAAAAAGAAAGGAATCTAAAAGAAACCAGGGAGGAAAATAGTTATTCTAAAAGACAAAATATCAGTATTATATACTTATGGTCTTCTTATAAGTCGAATAGTTGTGCTGGCAAGTAAAGGTTATAAATCCAAGTGTCAAGGGATAAAGTTGTATTTAGTTCCAATTTCAAATTCAAAGGCAAAGTCAAGTTAGAAGTTTTCGTTTGCTTAGAATAAAGTAAGTTTGTTTTCCAAGTTCAAGACAGAAGTAAAGAGGCAAATCCTAAGATGGAGTCAGGTTAAGTTTCGTACAGCAAGGCAGATGTTGGGAAATTCTCAGCAAATAATCCAAAAACGATCAGCAAGTAATCCAAGTACGTTAATCCAGAAGTAAATAATCCAAAAGAAAGGCTGAATAAACTCTTTGTGATTTAATATTTCAGTTCCTTTTATTTTCCATTTATTTGCTAATTATTGCGTTATTTCGTTATTGTATAAAAAAAAAATCAGCAAAGTGAGAAGAAAGGCAGCAAGGCTGTGTTCCTCCGCTGTCAAAGTTTAAGCCCGGAACACTATGATTTTAACGATCTAAAAAATACGAATTCCAATCATCATTGCAGATTTCCTTTAGCAATTCAAATTTTCTATATAGTCATATCAAATTTAAATTATTTTATTAATCCATAGAGTTAGGAAAATATTTTTTAAGTTCCAAAGTTCAAGTTCAAGATGGAAAAAATGAAAGTGAAAAAATTAGATTCGGCTGTTATTTGCGGATGAATACAAATTGTCCAAAAGAAAAACTTTCACCTTCGCCTTATTGAAGAAAAAAAAAACTTTCACTGCGATCAAATCTTCTGTTTTTGAACATGAAACGAAAAAAGAGTTTTTTAGCTTAGGTCTTTTTATCTGTTGTATTCCTTTTCAGTCAGATAAATTGCAATAGTTTCACTTTCTTCAGCTTTTTCTTGCTTCCCGCTGGGTGTGGGGAGAATGTACTGGCCGAATCTTCCTAAGGAAGGAAGATCGGTTCTCCCTTCTCCGAAGCTGCGGGGCGAACCGCTGCCTCCGGAGCTTCAGCGACGGCTCCTCGGACAGAGGGGAGCCCCCTGTTCTGGGATCGGGCCATCCGAGCCCGATCCGATCGCAATTGGCGACCTTCGGAGGGGTAGAAGGAATCTCGGGGCAGAGCGCTGCCGAAGAGATCCCGCTGCGGTCTCCTCCAGACCGGAAGTCAGGTTTAGTCTGTTTTTAATGCACAATTTTTTAAAAATGTTTCATCTAATTTTTTTTTTTTTGTAATTGTTCCATTTTTTTAAGCTTGTTTTTTTACCTTTTTTGAATAAGATAAAATTTAATGAGCGGAATATCAAGTTTGCAGAAAAAATATTTATGATTTCCAGAGAGAGAACGCTGCACAACCAAAAAGCAATAGAAAAACATGTTTTTTTTAAAGCAACCAGGACTTGAGTAACAAGAGAGTCTCATGTAAGAACATTAATGATGGACTGGAAGAAATATGAGGGACACCAAACTTGATAGGCATGTTTGTTAAAAGGACCTCAAAATCATAGTGAACTGGAAACAGTAAGCAGGGAGATGTTCTTGGAAAGAAGGCAAATGCAGCCATAAGGATCTCAGGAAGTAGACATTCTGGCTTGGGGAGACCCCAACTTAAGGAAAAGGTCCCCTTGCAGGCACCAAGCTTTAACTGGGATTCCTGCAGAGAGGAGGGGTTGGGCTAGATGGTCTCAGGGTCTTCTCCAAATTTATAAAGGTAAAATTCCACTACACTAATCACAAACCTCTAAAGGATTTGATTTCTAAAAAGAATAAAGTAGTTTCACCTAACAGTGTTTAATTTCGAAATGCCATGGTACCTAGTCTTTGACATGGGGGCTGTTTTCCTACCGGTCCGGTACAGGCAGCCTGCTGGTGACGTCACTCCACCTGGAACTGGTCCTTGGGGGGGCTCCATTTCCCCCCCAATTTTTTCCTGAACATGTTTCAATTTTGGGGGTATTTCTTTATTTTTTCTCCTCCTGAGCATGTGCAGAAGTCAGGTTTTCAGCAGTGCACATGCATCACCATTTTGTTTGGGTGGATTTTTAATTTTTTCCCCTTCTGAGCATGTACAGAAGCCGAATTCTGGAACTGTAGATGTGGCTGCCATCTGTTTTTCAGCTTTGGGGTTTTTTTTGCCACACTGTGCAGGAGGAAGCAAACTGGTAGCAAGCTAAGTCCCACCCCTGCTTCCTGAGTCCCTCGTGCCCCTTTTGGCTCCCAGGGGGATGTAGGAAGGCTTCCCAGGCCCAAAACGGGGCATGTGTGTGTGTGTTGGGCTACTTGATTTGTTGGTATGGCAGTCCCCCTCAATTTCTCAACTCCTTAGACACCTTATTGTAGTAGGAGAAGGAAAGGAAAGGAGGAAAGGAAAGGAAAGAGGGAGGAAAGGAAGGAAGGAAGGAAAGAAGGAAGGAAGGAAGGAAGGAAGGAAGGAAGGAAGGAAGGGGAAGGTTGGGTGGATGATTGGGATGTTAAAAAAAGAGAGGAGAAAGAAAAAAGAAAAAGAAACCAAAGAGAGGAAGAGAAGAGGGAAGGAGGGATGTTGGGTGGCTGAGTGGGAGGGAGGGAAGGAAAGAAATAGAGAGAGGGGAAAGAAAGAAATTTTTAAAAGATGAAAGGAAGGGAGGGAGAAAGGAAGGAAGTGTGGGAGGTTGGGAGCGAGGGAAAGAAAGAGAAAGGGAGGGAAGGAAAGAAAGAGAAAGAGAAAGAAAGAGAGAGAGATGGAGGGAGGGAGGGTGGAGAAGGAAGGAAGGAGGAGGAAGGTTGAGTGGATGAGTGGGAGGAGCGGAGGAGAAAGAAAAAAGAAAAAAATCAAAGAGAGGAAGGAAGGAGGGAGCGAGGGAGGGAGGGAGGAATGTTGGGTGGGTGAGTGGGAGGGAGGGAAGGAAAGAAAGAGAGAGAGAGAGAAAGAAAGAAAGGGGGAGAAAGAAAGAAAAAAGAAAGATGAAAGGAATGATGGGAGGAAGGGAGGGAGGGGGGAAGGAAGGAAGTGTGGGAGGTTGGGTGGGAGGGATGGAGAAAGGGAAAGAAAGAGAAAGAGGGAGGGAAGGAAAGAAAGAAAGAAAGAGGAAGGAAGGAAGAGAGAGAGAGATGGAGGGAGGGGGAAGGAAGGAGGAGGAAGGTTGGGTGGGTTGGATGTGATAAAAAGAGAGCAGTGAGAAAGAAAGAAAGAAAGAAAGAAAAAGAAAGCAAAAAGGAGGAAGGAAGGAGGGAGGGAAGAAGTTGGGAAAGAAAGAAGGAAGTTTGGGAGGGTGGAAGGAAAAGAAAGAAAGAACGAAGGAAGGAAAGAAAATAAGATAGAGGGGTAGAGAAAAAAGAAAGTTAGAAAGAAAGTAAGTAAGTAAGTAAGTAAGTAAGTAAGTAAGTAAGACAGACAGACAGTAAAGAAAGAAAGAAAGAAAGAGATGGAGAGAGGGAGGAAAGGAGGGGGGAAAGGAGGAAAAGGAAGGAAGGAATAGGAAGGAAGAGATAGATGAAAAAGAGAAAGGAAGTCAAAAAGGAGAAAGGAAGTGTGGAAGGTTGGGTGGGAGGGATGGAGAGAGGGAAAGAAAGAGAAAGAGGGAGGGAAGGAAAGAAAGAAAGGAAGGAAGAAAGAGAGAGAGAGATGGAGGGAGGGGGAAGGAAGGAGGAGGAAGGTTAGGTGGGTTGGATGTGATAAAAAGAGAGCAGAAAGAAAGAAAGAAAGAGAAAGAAAGAAAGAAAGCAAAAGAAAGCAAAAAGGAGCAAGGAAGGAGGGAGGGAAGAAGTTGGGAAAGAAAGAAGGAGGTTTGGGAGGATGGAAGGGAAAGAAAGAACGAAGGAAGGAAAGAAAGTAAGATAGAGGGGTAGAGAAAAAAGAAAGTTAGAAAGTAAGAAAGAAAGAGATGGAGAGAGGGAGGAAAGGAGGAAAAGGAAGGAAGGAATAGGAAGGAAGAGATACATGAAAAAGAGAAAGAAAGGCAAAAAGGAGAAAGAGAAAAACTCTGCTGTTATTTTTAATTGTTCCAATATTTATCATGTGTTAATATTTTTTTTTGAAAATCTCTTTATTAATTTTTCTTATATCATTCCCATCACACATTATTTTGAATTACAGATTATACATGTTCTCTGTTAACATTCTGACAATAAATTTTGACCAGTTTCATTTCATTATATACATTGTATTTCATATTTTTAAATTCTAAAATCTATTACGTTCATTAATTTTACATGGTAACTGTAGGTCGTTTCAACTGTACTGTTGTTTCATATTGTGTTGCTTTTATATTCTCTTTTGAACCCATTCATGCCATTTTTGCCATGTTCTTTTTGATTCTATGATTTTATTAATTGAGTTCGTGAGTTCGTGAGTTCGTCCATCTCCACACAGGCATATATCTTATCTATAATTAAATCTTCCGTTGGTATCTGATCACTTTTCCAGAGTTGTGCTATCGCAATTCTCGTGGCGGTGTTTATATGTGTTGTGAGGAGCATTGTTTGTTTTGAATAATGTTTTCTCCAAACTCCTAAAAGCATAGCTTCCGGTGTGAGTTCTATTTCCTCTTTCGTAATCTCTGAAAGCCAAGTATGGGTTATTGTCCAAATTTTTTGTATCATGGGGCAAGACCACCACATATGGAAAAACGTACCTCTTTCCTTTTTACACTTCCAACATGTGTTGATAATGTTGGGTGGATCTTTGCTAACCTAGCTGGTGGGAGATACCATCTGTAAAAAAGTTTATAATAATTTTCTTTATATGCTGCCGAAAGGGTTATTTTGGGTATTGTGGTCCATGTTCTTTCCCAGTCTGCAATATGTATCTCGTGTTGCAGATTTTTTCCCCACTCTATCATTGGTGTTTTAGTCGTCTCTTTTATTCTTTCCTGTTCCAAAAGTATTTGATATATTCTGCTTATTTGTTTATTTTCATTCCCTATCAGAATCTTATCTAATGGGTTCATAGATTTTTGAATACCGGGTGTTTGATTGTCTTTTTTAAATCTGGATTCTATTTGGGCGTATGTCCACCAATCCATTTTGTAATTTAATCTTTCCAGTTCTTGTCTAGATTTGAGTTCCCCATTTGGGTGTAATATGTCTATGTACTTGATGGTTTTTACTAATTTAGTAAATAAAATAACATTTATTTATGATCTGCTTTTTTAACCCTACATTAGTTCAGTAAGTCATTCATATCTATACCGAATAACAAGGGTTCAAATATGTATCTTTCCTTTCCCTGCTTGGTAAGCATAGGTCCTTCTTCTCATGGCTTCATTGAGCCCAAACCTCCCTCTCCAACAAGGGCTTTGATCAGGGCAAACAGGCTGCGCTCCATTTTGAGGGCAATCCATTTTCTCCATCCTATTTCTCTGTTCATTGAGTCAAATGTTGCACTAACATCTAGAAAGCCTGCAAACCTTGTTTTACCTCACTGATATAGATTAGATATTTCACGACCAATTTGGGCCAATATATCATCATTAACTTATGCATTATTTCTTATAAAGTCTACATAGCTTTTAACTCTACTTAAAACCTTCTGGTTCTTCTGCAAGGAATGCATTTTTCTCAAGATTAACTAAGATGATCATGGCATAAATTTTAGCCATAATATCTGCTAGTCCATTTGGTCTATAATTGCTAGAGTCCCTTTTATTCCATATTCTAGTTATATAAAATGCAACTATTGCCAACTTCAATCCAAGTGGATAGGGCAAGTCTTGTCTTCTAAAATGAAGATGCCAATAGGGACCCCAACAACTAGACATATTTTGGATCAATTAACTAGTTAGTAGAATGTCTTCTCCAGGGAAGGTATTGCTGGCATTTCAGGCCTTTTATGATTAATCTCAACATGAACATAATGGGGTAGAACATTGACATTTTTGCTAAAATGGAGGAAATCAGTTGCTGAATTCCATGCAGAAAACATGATTGCATCTATTGCTCATCTACCACCCACCACTTATTTTACCAGATGGAGAAGAATACACACAAACCTGTGGGACTTTGTAGATGCCTCCTAACGTTGACATCTGGATGGAGAGTTCCCTTTCAGCTCTATCAAGAAGAGACAGAAGTTTGTCCTTCCTTCCACAGCCATAGTTGGGGACATTGGCTTCTCCAGTGGAGAGAATGTCCAGCAAGGCATCTGAAGTGCGGAAAGTACTCATATAGTTGTCTTGGATATTGTAGCCAAGTGTGTGGTTGTGCATGAACTGGGAATTCTTGTTGATCAGTTGAATGTTGAAAATAAATAGGAAGCCAGATAAAGAACCATACCTATCCCTATTGTAAAAAATATGTTATTATAATCAACAGCAACAACAAATACTTCTTTTAATATAAACCACTCAAAAAAATAAAGGGAACACTCAAAGAACACATCCTAGATCTGAATGAATGAAATATACTCATTGAATACTTTGTTCTGTACAAAGTTGAATGTGCTGACAACAGCATGTGAAAAGCAACACAATCAGTGTTGCTTCCTAAATGGACAGTGTGATTTCGAGTTATATTCTGTTGTTTAAGTGTTCCCTTTATTTTTTTGGAGCAGTGTTTTATATTCCACATGCCTACTGAACCAAAAGCAATGATCAGTTACACAAATATGGAAATCGACTGAGGTACGGCAACTACAACTGATTCCCCAATTACTTCAAATAAAATTCATTATTTAAATGATAAATTAAGGATTGAACAGAGAGAGGGAAATAATCTGCAGCCCTTTCAGCTTTTTCTCAGACGCCTTTTTGAGTCTCTTTCACAAAATCAGACAAAAACGAGAAGCCTTGGAAATCAAAATCATTCAGGAAATTAGACATATTCCCCAATATGGGGAAAAAACATAAAATAAGGAGAGTGTTAGAGTGTTAAAGGAGGCAGTGCAACTCCATCACCCTGAATGACTTATGGATCAGGAAAAGAAGGAGCCACGTTGAAAAGCAACTTTGTATGCAATCTTTCCTTGCTATGGGTGACTATACCAATGAGATGGTCTCCTGGGCTGTAAGAGCTCAGTGGTTGTTTTCCATCCTGGTGCTCCAAACTCAGTGGGCATTTCCTTCTCAGCTTCCCAGAGACTGGATGGGACACAAGCAGCATCAGAAGCAGGAGGTGCCTCATCCATGGGGTGACTCAATCAATCTCCTTCCTATTCCTACAGAAGAATTCAAAGGTTTTTCAAAAGGGCGGATATGATGCAGTTGCTTTCCTGATTGAAACAAAACTTCACCTGGAAAGGAGAGAGACATACATGCAAGAGCACAGACTCTGCCTGTCCCCAAACTCTGTATTTTCCCCCCTGGAGGATTCAGACCAAGACTTGAGCTGAAACGTTGATTGTAATTCTCCCTCTCAGGAGAGATCCCTAGATAATTCAACTTTGGGAGATTCTCTGGAGATAAATGAAAGGGAAATAATGCCCCTATGGCACCTAATGGCAGGGGCAGAGGTGGAATTAAATTGGTCATCTTGAATTAAGAGGTTTGGGAGCTCCATGCTTGAAACTGACCCTGGAGGGTATACACAGCAACTGTGGCTGAAGAAACAAATACATCTGAAATTTGTTGGCATAGAGACAAAATCCCAGGGGCCAGTTAATGCCAGAGCATCTCACAGATCTGAAATAGCTGCCTGCTGAGTTAAAGCCAACATGTATTTAATTTTATTTTGAAAGCTAAAGCTCAAAGGAACGAAACAAAAGGGCTGATGCAACTTTAGTGAAAAACTGGTTACCAGAACTTTGCAGAGTTAAAAAAAACTTTCTCTCCGTCACACACAGACAGAGAGACACACACACAAACAGACAAAACACAGGGGGGGAAAGACCCAGAGAGAAGTTAGAAAAAAAACTGGCTAGCTTAGCAACCTGAAAATGAGTGGACTTCAACTCCCAGAATTCCACAGTCAACACTAAGGGAACTTCCTCCCCTGGGCCTTTCCATGCTTTAGCCATCCCTCTTGCTGCCTGTAGGGGGCAGTCTGGGCTCTGGCCTTTAAATCCTAATTGGCCTCGTCAGGCAGTGAGTAGGACAGCTATAGCTGGCGAAGACCCATCTGGTGATATTTTTTAAGGCCCATTCTCACCAGGCCTTATGAACATGTTTGTTTGAAGATAAATTAATATAGGAATGGGCAGATGGGGTCACATGTAGAACTACATCACCCAGAGTGCAATTTCACTACATTTCCCCTAATGAAAATGTCTTTAAGAAATATGTCTCAATACAATCTCACTATTTTTGCCTGTGGTGACTTTTTGGGGTATAAGGATGGCCACAGATTGGGGAGAAAGGAGGCCTTTCCCCCCTCCTGCCTCTCTCCCTCCCCCTCCTTCTGGGAAGAGTCTTGAAGGGCTTTGGGCCTTTTGTGGCCCCTATGAGGCAAAGACCTTTTCGTCTAGAGGCACATGGGGGGCATCAATACAGGCAGCTGTCAACTGACAAGAGACCGTTTGTAGAAAGAAGAGACTCAGGACCATTGTCCACCCTTGTGACCCTTGCAGAATCCCCAGGGTCACGGGATTGACCTTCCGAGGCTTTGCGGCTGACTCACATTTGTGACGGTCACAATGTCTGGGAATCACATGATCCCCCTTTGGGATCTCCTGACAAGCAACTTCAGTGGGGAAGCCTGGTTCACTACACATCGCGTGTTAGTCACTCCACAACTGCAGTGATTCACTCAACAACTGTGGCAGGATAGGTCATACAATGGGGCGAAATTTGCTTAAGAACGGTCTAGCAACAGATAATTTGGGCTCCACTGTGGTTGCAAGTCAAGGACCACCTTCATGGTGGACATAGAAAGTTTGCAGAGATGTTTCTGAGATGCAAATTCAAAAAAATCAAACCAAAATTAATCACTTTTTCCGTGACCTTAAATACAATAAGCAAGTACAGTGGAACCCCGACATAAGAGCTGCTCTACTTAAGAGCAACTCGAGATAAGAGCTGGGAGGGGAGAGATATTTTTGTTCTACTTACAAGCCCAAATTCGAGATACAAGCGCCAAGGAGCTGTCTCCTGAAGCCAAACGCTAACTTCCGCGTTCGGCTTCAGGAGACAGCTGCGAAGCGGCGCGCGTGTTTTAAAAGGTTGCAGCCGGCCTGGGCGGCTCGGGGGGGTGCTTGCAGCTTTCTTTCTTGCTCTTTTACTTTCTCTCTTTTACCTTCCCTTCCTCTATTTCTTCTTTTCTTTCTCCTTCCCACCTTCTTCCCTCCCTCCCTCCCTTCACTCATTCCTCTCTTACTCTCCCCTTTCATAAGTTTCCTTGCTTCCTTCCCACCCTCTGTCCATTCATTCACCCATTCCTCTCTTGATCGCTTAAAGCCGGTCCCTGGTGCAAAAAGGGTTGGGGACCTCTGTCCTACAGGATTGGGTGGCAGAGAAGTTGAACATATGTAAATTTAAAAGTTTAAGAAAGTTTACAAGTTAAGTGAAAGAAACTTCATTATTCATTTATATGTACATGTACATTTCTTCATTAAAAACATGTCTTTCTGCATAATTTAGACTAACTTTGTGAGTTTTTTGAGGGCTGGAACCAATTAAAATTATTTACATTAATTCCTATGGGGAAAAGTCGTTCGAGATAAGAGCTGCTCGACTTAAGAGCCCAGGTCCGGAACGAATTAAACTCGTATCTCGAGGTACCACTGTATTCAATTCAACTGAAAATTTACTTGAAATCTTTTAGGTGGAAAAATAACAATCAGAAAGTAGACGATTGTGGCCGTGTGAACATTTCCTGATCTGTCGGTTTCCCTGAGTATTTCTAATATACTTGATAAATGGTTGCACCTATTTTCCTGTAAGGAGAAGCTTGTGATCGTTTGAGCAAAAATAGCAAAATTGGATTTTTATATGCACAACTACATACTAAGACATAAAATTATCTTTAATATTATTTAATCTAAGAGTTTCAAGTGAAAAAGCCCAAGGAGTCAAATTCTTAAATTCTTGACACCCCCCCCCCCCGAACAAATATTCTATACTGGTCATAGTTTGACATAAAATGAGTTTTTATTGATTAGCTCTTGGGCCATATCATTATTATTATTATTATTATTATTATTATTATTATTATTATTATTATTATGTCAATACAACACAGCAAACAAGATCACTATGCTGGATTTCGTATTTCATCACCAGTCGGGCGCTTCCCAAGCACCTAGGACTGTGTGATGTAGCAGCGAATTATGTTTGCCGATCCCAGTAAAGCGGCCTTTTGCAATTGACTGATGGAGATTTTGTCAATTCCGATGGTTTTCAAATGTCCACTGAGATACTTTGGCACTGCACCCAGCATGCCAAGTACCATTGGGACCACTTTCACTGGCTTATGCCAGAGTCGTTGCAGCTCAATTTTTAGATCTTCGTATTTCACTAATTTCTCTAGCTGCTTCTCCTCAATTCTGCTGTCCTCTGGGATTGCGATGTCGATGATCCATACTTTCTTTTTCTCCTCAATCAGGATGTCTGGTATGTTATGCTTCAGAATTCGCTCAGTTTGAAGTCGGAAGTCCCACAGTAGTTTTGCTTGCTCATTTGCGACCACTTTTTCGGGCTTATGATCCCACCAGTTCTTTGCCACTGGTAAATGGTAGTTCCGGCACAAGTTCCAGTGGATCATCTGTGCCACAGCATCATGTCTATGCATGTAGTCAGTCTGTGCGATCTTTTTGCAGCAGCTGAGTATGTGATCGATTGTTTCATCTGTTTCTTTACAGAGTCTGCACTTTGGATCATCTGTTGATTTTTCAATTCTGGCTTTGACAGCATTTGTTCTAATGGCCTGTTCTTGTGCCGCCAGTATTAGTCCTTCTGTCTCCTTTTTGAGTGTTCCACTTGTAAGCCATGACCAGGTCTTTTCTTTATCCACTTTACTTTCAATCTTCTCCAAGAACTGGCCATGCAATGCTTTGTTCCACCAACTGTCCGTACGACATTGAGTTACAGTTTTTCTGTACTGGTCCTTAGTTTGCTAACTCTTTGCTCTCCTTCACATAGTCAGCTAATGCATTCTTCTCTTCTTCCACTGTCTGCTTCACTTGCAAAAGTCCTCTGCTGCGTATTTTTCTTGGTAAATACAGCCTGTCAACATCACTGTGTGGGTGTAGTGCATGATGGATCGTCGTTAATTTTCTTCTTTTTCTGTCCAAGTTGTCCAGCTCTGCTTGAGTCCAGTTCACTATGTCAGCTGTGTATCTAATGACAGGTATGGCCCAAGTAGGAATCTAGAGAAGATGGCGATTGAAGCAGTTGTCTTGTCCCGTTGAGGAAGATCTTAGCAAACAAAGTAGGGAAAAGACAACCCTGCTGTTCTGTTCGGGCCTGTGAAATAAAATAAAAATAAAAGTTTGAGACCCTGTAAAAAAAATTCCCTGCATATCTGAAACTTGAAATTTCATGGCTTTGCATCATTTCAGGGCTTCTCTTTATGAGAAAAAATTTTTGGGGGTAGGGGGCTTCTTTTTGCTGGAAAAAAATAGTCCCTAGAGGTCTGTTCCCCGGGTCAGCTTGACCTGGACTGAAAATTCTTCATTTGAAGTGCTTATGTTTGGTCAATTTGAAAACCTTTTTCACTTGGAAAGTTGTCTGAACATTTCTGCACACAATGATATGAAAATTGAACTGAAAAAAATAATTCTTATTGGTTTATTTTGATTATAAAAGGCAGGAAACCCCCCCCCCTTTATTTGTGAACTTTTTTTTCAATTTATAGATAGTTTAGCTTGCAAAATGCTTTCAATTTTACTAAAGTTGGTGTGGGATTGGTAGTTTGAACATTTCTGAACATAAGAAAAATATAAATGAACTGAAAGAAATGATGCTTATTGGTTTTTTAAAATCAGAAATAAGGCCTCCCCCCCCCCCCCCCAGCATTTTATGATCCAGCTGTATGGCAATGAGTCAAAGGCTTTCTTGTAGTCAATCCAGGTCATGTATAGGTTTGTTTTCCTGTTCTTACAGTTCTCCGAAATCATTTTATCAATTAGGAGTTGGTCTTTCATACTTCTGCTTCGTCTTTTATTGCCCTTTTGCTCCACTGGCATGATGCCATTTTCTTCTAGGTCATCCTGAATTCTGTCAGCTATGATACCTGTCAGCAGTTTGAGCATGATCGGCAAACATGTTATTGGCCTGTAGTTTCCTGGTATGGCTCCTTTTGCTGCGTCTTTCTGTATTAAATATGTTCTGCCAGTTGTAAGCCATTCACTGATATTTCCTGTCTGCATTTTTGCATGCAGGCCGGTCAGGTATTTTAGCCAAAAGCCATGCACCTGATCAGTGCCACAGGATGTCCAGTTCTTTACTTTCTTCACTCTTTTTGCAATCATTTCAGCTGTTATTTCCAGCTGCTGCATATTGCTTTTTGAGAATTTTTTCTCAAACTCCTTTATCCAACCAGCAGTTTTGTTATAGTCCTTTTCGACCTCCCAGAGATCTTTCCAGATTTTTTGTTGTTATTTTCACCTCTGGCTTTTCAATTTTCTTATCTGTTTGCTGATGCAGGTTCTGGTAGAACTGCCTCTGGTTGGATTGAAATGTTTGATTCTTCCTGTACTGGATGATCCTAGCTTCATATCACTCAATTTTCCTGGCTGTAACTGTTATCTGCTGCTTTACTATTTCCAGAGTTTCCTCGAACTTTTTTGTACTAAGCCACTACTTTTTTGTCAAATAGTCTTTGATCTTCTGATTGTTCAGTTTCTGCTCTTTAATGTTCTTCAAGTTACTTGCATCTGATCTCAAGCTTTTGATTTTTAGTTCTAGTTGGATTTTCCATTTTGGTTTTCCAGTTGGTTTCTGTTGCAGTAACCCTAGTTCTTTAATTACTATCACAGCTGTACTGTAGGCAAGCTGATTCAATTATGCAATTGAAGTTACATTGACAGTTGCAAGTGCAGAGTTAATATCTTCCATCAGTGGGACAAGTCATTTCTTGCTTATATTTTTTAAGGCTAAATAATGATGAATATGGGATTTATAGAATGTTAGATATTGAAGATGTATTTGGGGCTTTTGCTTCTTTTTCATTCCTTGTTTCTTTTTCTAAAATTTAGTACTACTTATAATTAAGAAATTTATTTATTATTTAGATTTAGATTTGGAAATGAAGTTATGAGAGGGGAGGGAGAAGGTAGAAAATAAAAAACCTCCTTAAAGCACATTAATGATATGGAAATTTGGCTTATGTATCTGGTTTGATATTAGTATTGTGTTATCTAATTTACATACATTTTATTTTAAGGTGGAGAAAAATTTAAAAAAATATATACCTCCCCCCAAATATTGTTAAAATTTGATAAAACAATTTAAAATTGAATTTAATATAATACAATTTAAAATGAAGTTGGAATACAATACAATTTAAAATGAAGTTGGAATAAAATGCATTCTAAAATTAAATTGAATAAAATTCAATAGTTTAAGATATAGATAAGAAATATTAAAATTGTACTTTGATGTTTACATAAATAATTAGAGAATGGGTGCGGGCCATCCAGTGAGAGCCCACCAAAGTTCCTCGGAGACCCTGGAAAGTGACATAGTTCATCTTTGGGGTCTGTGTATGGTTTGGCCTCTGCGTTCAGCGTGTTGTGTCACCAGAACCGCCAGCTGAAGATGAGGAGGCGGCCTCCATCTCTGTGGAAGCTCCATACAGCAATCTATCAGTACCCACATCACCGTAATTGATGAAAGACAATGTCAGACCTTCAGCCCTGGCCAACAATGTGATGGTTGCTGCAATTTGTCCTTGGGCAAAAGAAGCACAGATTCAATATTTTAATAATAATGAAATAGTAAGCACGAAACAAAACAATGAATAAAACCGAGCAACCAAATTAAGATTAAAAGCTTCTAGTTTTCTTTCCTGTTAGCTTCCATAGTCCAAGCACCCCTACCCAAAACCCCAAAGCAAGAAATGCAAAACCACAAAACCCAAGTATTAAATAACAACAAAACCAATTACAGAATATATTTTAAAAAGAAAAATAAAGAAAAACTGACAACCAAATTAGTTCAAACCCTTACGAACCATGACATTGTCGTGCAAGGTAGAAGGTCTGACATCCTTCGTTCATCAGTTATGGTGATGTTGGGGTTTTATTTTTTAAATTTATTTTATTTTTATTTATTTAGATTTGTATGCCACCCCTCTCCGCAGACTCGGGGTTGATGGATTCGTGGATGTGTGGTTCCACAGTGATTATGGCAGCCTCCACATCTTCACTTTGTGGCTCAGGTGACACTTGCAGACCCCAATTTCTGTGGATTGAAGAGGAAAAGAATAAACTATAACTGACTGGTCCATTGTTTTCTTAACAATGCTAACAAATCTTATTCTTAATAGGGGTTCCATTGCTGGAGATTTTAAAGAAAAGATTGGGGGTTGGGCTAGAATAGCGTTTCCCAACCGGTGTGCCACGGCACACTAGTATGCCGCGAGACACCGTCAGGTGTGCCGCGGCGAGAGGCGGCGGAGGAGAGTGGGCGGATCGGGCGGGCAATGGGGCAGGGCGGAGAAGCCAGGGGCGCATTTGGCCGGAGGCACCTACTGCCGCACCTCCCTGCCCCTGCCTCCCTACGGTGCCTCCAGCCAAATGCGCCCCTGGCTTCTCCGCCCTGCCCCATTGCCTGCCCGATCCGCCCACTCTCCTCCACCGCCGCCTCCTGCCTTGGGGCGAGCAATCTGGGAGTCCGGGACTGTGTGGCTTTGCGCCATGAAGAGAAAACGGCCGACTTTTCCCTGCTGCCGTTTTCTCTTCATGGCGCAAAGCCACACAGTCCCGGACTCCCGGATCGCTCGCTTCTCCGGTCAGCAAAGCCATCTGCCCAGGAAAGCGCCGCACTGGCCGGAGAAGCGAGCAATCCGGGAGTCCGGGACTGTGTGGCTTTGCGCCATGAAGAGAAAACGGCCGACTTTTCCCTGCTGCCGTTTTCTCTTCCTGGCGCAAAGCCACACAGTCCCGGACTCCCGGATCGCTCGCTTCTCCGGTCAGCAAAGCCATCTGCCCAGGAAAGCGCCGCGCTGGCCGGAGAAGCGAGCGATCCGGGAGTCCGGGACTGTGTGGCTTTCGGCCGGGCTAACGGGAGGCGGCGCAAGGCCAGGCGCTGGGGACATCTGGGAGGGCGAGGAGGCTGATGGCTGCTGCGCACTCCTCTCTCTCTCCGGCTCTCTCTCGCTCTTTCTTTTTCTCTCTGTTGCTGGCGTGGTGAACAAGAGAGAAAGAGAGAGAGAGAAAAAGGAGGGGAGAGAGAATGAGAGAAAGAAAGCAAGAGAAAGAGAGGGAAAGAAAGCAAGAGAGAGAGAGAGAGAAAGGGGGAAGGAGGGAGAGGGAAAGACATAGAGGGAGGGAAGGAGGGAGAGAGAAAGAGAGCAAAAAAGAGAGGAAGAAAGAAAGAGGGATGGAGAGAAAGAAGGGAAGGAAGGAAGAGAGAGAAAGAGGGAGGGAGAAATAGAGTGAAATGGAGGAAGATATATTTTTTTTGTCCAAACTTTTCTTTAGCCCCCCCGCCCCCGCCCCTTCAGTGTTCCCCAGAATTTTGAAAACATGAATAATGTGCCGCGGCTCAAAAAAGGTTGGGAAACACTGGGCTAGAAGACCTTCATGGTCCCTTATAACTCTGTTCAATTCTGCCTACCTGAAACCACCAGTAACCAGCCATGGCAGGCAAAGCACAGATCCCACCCCTGCTTAGGGATGGAAGGCTAAGAATATGCCACCTTTGGTATTCTTGCCTGGGTCACGAAGCAGAGCCCTGAACATAGACCCTAGGATGGCAAGGTTCTGTGGGCCTTTCCCAGAAGGGACCATCCAAACCTAGGTTTAATCCCACCTATGACCATGGACTCGGCCATCAAATAATACCCATCACCCATGGCAGAAACCTAATTCCTCCAAAACAGGCCTGGCAGGTTCATCTTCTATTTGTGGAGGGAACCTCAGGCACAAGACCCAAGGTGTAGCCTAAAAGAAAGGCTCTTCATCTCTTTTCCTTATTCAGGGACGGAAGACACTCTGAAAGCCCCATCCCTCTTTGGGGCATCTTCAACGCAGGTCCCAAAGGGGCTTTTCAAAAGACAGCCCGGATTTCTTGGGGGGTTTTTTCCTTGAAAATGTTTCACTTCCCATGCCAGAAGCTTCTTCAGTTCTGACTGAGTGGCGGGGAATGGAAAGATTTATTCCCTTTGCAGTCGTTTGGTGGTGAGCCTTGTGAAGGTCAGCCGTGAGCTCTCTGAGGGGCCTTGAGGCCCCCCTGGGGGTTTATCTGCACCCTCAGAGTCACCTGAATCAGAGGGTGAAAGTGGGGCAAGGGGACCTCCTTGGAACTGGAGAGACTGTCATGGGAGAGAGCAAAGTCCACCCTGTGGACAGAGGAGACCCCTGGTTGGAAAGAGGGCTCAAAGAGGCCCTCTGTGTTACAAGGAACAGCCCTCTCTCAACAGAGGGGGGTGGATACAGACCCCCATCTTTCCTGTCTGCCACACAGTCCTGAGGATAAGCAGTTTTTTGGGGGTCACCCAGTGTGTGTGCAAGGTGTCGGCCAGGTCTCTGCAGGTTTCCAGAACTGAGAGGATTGATCCCAGCCTGGCCTGCTTTCTGCCTCCATCCTCCAATGCAGCGCGCTGGAAGACTCCTTGGTGGGAGGAGGAGGGTACCCCAGAGACCCCCTGGGCCCCTCTTTCCGGGACGAGCTTCACATTGGGGCCCTTTTACCCAATCCCTGCAATGCACAAGTGGCAGAACTCCTGGCTGACCCACAAGTACAGCCATCTGCGTTGGGGAAAGGGAGATTTTATAGTTGTTATTGCAGAAACTCCAGATTATTGTTCTTTGCAAAACTGAAAAAATGCACTGCTTGAAAAAGAGAAACTTATTGACATCAATTAAGGACATTAATAGCCCTTCTCATGCCCCCCCTCATAGTCTGAATCTGCAGGGGAGGATGAGCTGGAAGAAGAGCCGACAGAGACGGAGAGGGGGGCTCCGTTGGCCTTGGAGGAAACTGGGGAAGGGCAGAGTCAGGCCAGGCCAGGCCAGGCCAGGCTTTTCAGGATTAGAAAGGCTGGCAGGGAGGAGGAGGAGGAGGAGGAGGAGGAGGAGGAGGAGGAGGAGGAGGAGGAGGCAGAGATCCCCTGGATCCCTTTGGCTCAGGCAGGGGGATTCCTCACCGGTTTCCTCTCTGCGCAAAGTGAAGGGATCCCGGAAAGGCTACCGAGCCCAAGATCCTGGGATCCCCTTTTGCAGCCTTCCCACAAGCAAAATCAACAAGGAAGCCAGATTCACTCAACAACTCTGAGAAACGGAACTGTGGTGAGAAAAGTCATAAAGTGGGGCAAAATTCACTTAACAAATATCTCCCCTAACAACATAAATGTTGAGTTCAGTTGTGGTGGTAAATCAAGGACTCCCACTAACTGCTTTTTTCATGCCACGTCCTAGTGTCTGATCTTTGTCTCCCCTCAGCTCTGAACTCAGCCTAAACGAACCTCTGATTTCCCTCTTCTCCTGATGGGCCCCCTTCCTTCCTTCCTTCCTTCCTTCCTTCCTTCCTTCCTTCCTTCCTTCCTTCCTTCCTCTCTATAACATTAACACAGATCATAAGGTTTCTACTGTCTGTGCTATGAGTCAAATGGACAAAACCAGAAGCAATCTGGGCGCCAAATGATGAATTATATGCAGCCTCCCTCTGTGCCCCCCCCACCTGCTATAAAGTAAGACATTCTCCCCAAATAAGACTTCATATTAGTTTTTTATAGTTAAAATCTTCATTAGGGCACAGAACCGGTTGTTCAATTCTTTGAATCCCACCATTGCCGGGGACTCCTCAGTCAGCCCTCTGAGATCCCCAAGTCCCCCCTGGCTGTGGGGCTGAGTCTCCCCTTAAGTCACTCACTGCAGCCCCCCTGCATGATGGATGGATGGGGGGAGGGCAGGAGGAAGTCCACCCTCCCCTCCAGGGCTGCCATGACCTCCCCCCTTGAGCTACACCCCCCTATGACTGAAAACATCCCCCTCCCTCTGCTTCTCTCTCTGCCCCTGAACTCGCTTCCCTTGGGTGAAGTCCAGGGAGACTCTGCCCGGAGACCGATGACGCTAAAGAAAGGGGAATTCCCATTGGTCCTTCTGATTTTCTGCGACCTCCCTATTCCAAAGTTCCAGGCAAACACTCCGCCCCCCTAAGCAGCCCCTCCGTCTCTGGGGCTGAGCAGCTGCATCCTTTCCATCCCTTCCGAAAGAGCCGCCGGCCAAGGGGGGGAGGGGCAAGGGCTTGCCTGCTTCATTGACTCCTGTCATAGCAGCGGGAAGGGCTGTGTGGAACCGCTGCCAAAGAGGAGGACCCAGAAAGGCCCCATGGTGACTCCCGCTGCAGCCCCCAACTCCTGGCAAAAAGCCCCCAGCAGTACCTGCACGCCAAGTCTCCCCAGCACTTCAGCGCAGGGAAAAGGGATTGCCTATCTTTCTCCCCCCCCACTCCGTGTATTCAATCCCAAGCCCCCAGGATGGAGAGAAGCCACCAAGTCCCGCGTGCACAACAGCAGCTTCAGAGGACCAATGGAATATCCGCGAGAAAACATTTCCCACAGTAGCTCCTGGATTGGGGGAGTGGAGAAATTCCATGTGGGAGGATCTTTTGCAATGAAGGCAGGAAGCCGGAACTCCTTTCCGCTCTAGGAATTCACACCTCTCTGGCCTTAACCCTTGCGTTGCACCTCCATCAGGCGTAGATGATGCGGACTCTGTCCCTGAACTGCCCGGTCTCAATTGGCTTTGGGCCTTTCTCGTGAGCCAAAATGAGCCCCAGCGTCACCAGTCAAAGGGTGGGTGGCCCTGTCTCCCCTCCCTCCAACCCAGAATTTCCCTCCAGGAAAGAAGCTGCTGGCGGCATTGCTGGGGGTTTCCTGCAGGGGGCTGCCGGATGGGGCATTTGTGGACCACCTCCTGGGAGGGAGAGAGATACAAGACTCCCCCCTCCTGGTTTTATGCATGTGTTTATGTGCGTTTCTATCTGGGAATCCCCTGTTCATAAGACGAAGGCGTGGGTGGGATATTGTTGGTGCAATGTTGTGGCTGCGTGTTGCATGTGGGTGAAAGAGAGCAGTGGAGGAGGAAGGGGAGGAGCAGGAGGAACGGGTGGGGGCTTAAAGCATGGGAAGGAACCGAAGGAACGTGAGAGCAGCAGGTAAGGGGAAATCGGTAGGGAATAACCGGCGTTTTCGAGGGCAGGGTTTTAAAACCTTAACCCACAATACACTTTATCCCTTCTTGTTCTTCTCTTCTGGGACAGTCAGAAAGGGAGAATTGCAGGGTTCGTTCAGTAGCTGTGGAAGAAGTGCTTAAAGAACTGTGATAGTCACTCCTGTTTTGTTCCCTTCTGGGAAAAAATAACCCACATTGAGCCCCGAGGAACAAATCTCCCCCTTTATTGGCAAAATACATAGCGGTCTGCAAATCCAGATTAACCCCCTCCATGTCCAACAAGCAGCTTTTACTCCATTTTTGTTCCAGGATTTAACCTCACCAGGACTAGCTGGGCTCCCCTCTAACCCGGGAGGAGACAATGGCACCTGGGACGTTTCGGGGACCCCTCTCCCCTCAGCGGCGTTTTTTGCGGGAGGCTCAAAAATGTCGCCTTTTGTCCCCACAACAAAATGAAGCTTTAAGGCCGTTGCGGAAGGGGATGAAGGGGATAATGGGGTGGGGGTATAAATTTTGGGCCGTCCAATAACTAGAGACGAGTGGGAGCTAGAGCCATTGAGGTATCTACTACATGGAAAACTCGCGCCCCCCGTAAACCAGGCAGGGAGTCTTTCCATCACCTGAGGAACATGTGGCCCGCGCAGCTGGAGCCTTTGGTTTGCCCCACCATGGGCAACAAGGCTCGGTGATGCCACGTATGGATTCACCACGGCCCAAAGACCAGCGGCTGCTTCAATCGGAGCTCTTTCCTCCGCTCCGACCCAACTCTGGCGCTGCTCCTTTTCTAGGGGAGCTCAATGGAGGCCTCCTCGATGAGGTAGGAAGGATCCCTGTACATCCCCAGAGTGAGACCTGCCTCGCCTCGGAGACGTATTTCCTCAGGTCGCGCCATTGGCCTGAGCTCTAGCTCAATGCGTCTTTTAAGACGCTCTCCGCCGCTGGCCAGGCCTTCTGCAGCGCTGCAGGGAAGAGAATTTGGAGAGGGCGACCCTGAGGCAGACATGGCGTTGCCGGCACCGTTCCTTGTAGGCTGCGCCCGTGAGCGCGCGCGCACCCCAAAATACCGCCCTGCGCGCCCTTTTCCATGGGCGCGCAGTCCCCATCCATTTGCCAGCCCGCAGGGGGTGGGGGCGGGAGGGGAGGCGCAGGCTGTAGAAGGGAGCCGCGGCCGCCTCTGCCTCTCCATGGTGCCTTCGGCCCTCTTGTGCTCCTGGCCTCTCGGCCCTGCCCCCCGCCCGCTCGCCGTTCACCCGGCCGCTCGCCCACTCGCCGTTCGCCCGCCCACTCGCCGCTCGCCCGCCGCTCGCCCAGCCGCTCGCCGTTTGCCCGCCGTTCACCCAGCCGCTCGCCATTTGCCCGCCGTTTGCCCGCCGTTCGCCCCGCCGCTCGCCGCTCGCCCGCCGTTCGCCCGGCCGCTCGCCATTCGCCTGGCTGCTTGCCCACCCGCTCACCGCTCGCCCGCCCGCCCACCTGCTCACCGCCCACTCCGCCTCTCTTTCTCCTCCGCTGCAAGAGAGGTGGGGCAGGCATTCTCCGGAGGCTGGTGGGTGCGCGGGCCAGCATGCGCTCTTCCCATCTCCCTGCCTGCGCGCCCGCCCGGAACATTCAAAGTAAGTGTGAAGGGCTTTCTTATTTTGAATGTTCTGGGCAGGCGGGCTGGCAGAGAAAGTGAGAAAGAGAGTGAGAGAGAAAGAGGGGGGAGAGAAAGAGATAGCAAGAGAGAGAGAACGAGAGAGAGAAAGAGTGAGGGAAAGTGAGAAAAAGAGAGAGAGCAAGAGGGGGAGAGATAGAGAAAGAGAGAGAAGGAAAGAAAGAAAGAGATGAGAGAGGAAGGAAGAGAGTGTGAGAGATGAACAAAGCAAGATAGAGAAAGAGAGAGAGAGAGAGAAAGAAAGAAAGAGATGAGAGAAAAAGGAAGAGAGTGAGAGAGAGGAAGAAAGCAAGATAGAGAAAGAGAGAAAGAAAGATGAGAAAGGAAGGAAAAGAGTGAGAGAGAGGAAGAAAGAGAGAGAGAAGAGTGGAAGGAAGAGAGAGAAATGATAGAAAAAAGGGGAGAAAAAAAGAGAAATGAGAAAATGATTGAGGCAGAGAATGACAGGAAAGAGATAGAAACAGAGAGAGAAGTGACTCTTGATTTAAAACATATGGTAAAAGCACTTAAATAATAACAGAGAAAGAAACCCAGCCCTCACCTGTTTTTATTAATAGTTTTGCTGGTTGTTTTAGTTTTAATAGTAATGGATTTTGGTTTTTTTTAGTTATTAATTTCTTTTAATAAAAAAAGAAAAGATATTTATTTATTTATTTATTTATTTATTTATTTATTTATTTATTTATTTATTTATTTATTTATTTATTTATTTATTTATTTATTTATTTATTTATTTATTTATTTATTTATTTATTTATTTATTTATTTATTTATTTATTTATTTATTTATACTTCTATGCCGCCCAGTCCAAAGGGACTGTCACTCAGACACTATACTTTTCCGCCCACACCGAAAAAAAATTAGAGGGAACATTGGTTGCCGGCCTCCGGTTTACCACCCTTCGCCTCTTTCCACAAGGCAGACGGCCGCCCATCTTCTCAGGTGAGTTGGCCCCACAGACGGTTGGGAGCGAGGGGGTGGTGGAATGGCACCACCGCTTGCTTCAGGAGACGGTGGGAGGGAAAGGGCCAGCATGGAAGCTTTGCATTCCCCTTGCCTTGGGGGGAGGGTCTTCGCTGAAACCTGAGAGAGGGCCCCCGCTTAACTCTGAGGAGGAGGGGGGACTACCTTCGATCGGGGGTGGGGCTCTCGCAGGCGCCCTCTCTTCCTCACTCCTTTGTGAGGTGAATTTTTGTCACGTGTTCAAAAGTAATCAAAAGCAATCAAGGCTATAATTTGAGTCTCAGGTTTAGTTTACTTGGTAGTTATTTTGGTAGCACCCTCAAAACTCTTCCAGATGTAGATACAACTGTGCCAGCAGTAAACCTGAGGGTGGTTTTGCTTGGGTTTTTAAATTTTTTTAACTTTACAATGTAAACAACTGCTTTTTAGTAATTATGGGTTTTTCAATGTGCCCTAAAATGCTTGGAGACAGGATAATTAATACACCTTTAAAACAAGCCCCATTTTTTTAGAGCTCATAGGTTTTAATCTGTTTTTTAAATGGATGTTAGTTAACCAAAGTTAGATTTGTGTGGATGGCCACACAAATCAAACTGAATAAATAAGATACTATAACCACTATACAATGCTTCGAGTTCCAGTATTAGAAGAAAGTGCAATATTTATGGACTTTTTCCAGAATTCTCTAAGCCTTCATTTTGCCCTCCTTTTCTACATGTTTTCCCCAAAATAAGACATCTCCTGATAATATAGCCAATGTTGGGCTCAAAAAAATGCAAGGCAAGGTTTTATTTTCAGGGAAATACAATATGTATGTATGCATGCATGTTGATCTATTGGCGAACCCCATCTGATTTGGGAAAAATAAGCATTCCCTTTAAAAAATGAAGAGAAAGAAAAGAAATCCATAGAAACATAGAAGTCTGACGGCAGAAAAAGACCTCATGGTCCATCTAGTCTGCCCTTATACTATTTTCTGTATTTTATCTTAGGATGGATATATGTTTATCCCAGGCATGTTTAAATTCAGTTACTGTGGATTTACCAACCACATCTGCTGGAAGTTTGTTCCAAGGATCTACTACTCTTTCAGTAAAATAATATTTTCTCATGTTGCTTTTGATCTTCCCCCCAACTAACTTCAGATTGTGTCCCCTTGTTCTTGTGTTCACTTTCCTATTAAAAGCACTTCCCTCCTGGACATTATTTAACCCTTTAACATATTTAAATGTTTCGATCATGTTCCCACTTTTCCTTCTGTCCTCCAGGCTATACAGATTGAGTTCATTAACTCTTTCCTGATATGTTTTATGCTTAAGACCTTCCACCATTCTTGTAGCCCGTCTTTGGTCCCATTCAATTTTGTGAATATCTTTTTGTAGGTGAGGTCTCCAGAACTGAACACAGTATTCCAAATGTGGTCTCACCAGCACTCTATATAAGGGGATCACAATCTCCCTCTTCCTGCTTGTTATACCTCTAGCTATGCAGCCAAGCATCCTACTTGCTTTTCCTACCACCCGACCACACTGCTCACCCACTTTGAGACTGTCAGAAATCACTACCCCTAAATCCTTCTCTTCTGAAGTTTTTGCTAACACAGAACTGCCAATGCAATACTCAAATTGAGGATTCCTTTTCCCCAAGTGCATTATTTTACATTTGGAAACATTAAACTGCAGTTTCCATTGCTTTGACTATTTATCTAGTAAAGCTAAATCATTTACCATATTACAGACGCCTCAGGAAATATCAACCCTATTGCACACTTTAGAGTCATCGGCAAATAGGCAAACCTTCCCTACCAAACCTTCCCCTATGCCACTCACAAAGAGAAAAGAATAGGACCCATTAAAAAGAATAGGATCCAGAACAGACCCTTGTGGCACACCGCTTGTAACCTGTCTCTGCTCAGAATACTCACCATTAACAATAACTCTCTGATGTCTACGCTTCAGCCAGCTGCAAATCCATTGAACTATCCAGGGATTAAGTCCAATCTTCACTCATTAATCTATCATCTCTTTATGTGGAACCATATCAAAGGCTTTGCTGAAGTCCAGATAGGCAATATCCACAGCACCACCTTGATCCAACACCTTTGTGACATAGTCAAAGAAATCAATGAGATTAGTCTGTCATGATTTGCCTTCAGTAAAGCCATGCTGATTTGGGTCCAATAAGTTATTGTTTTTTAGGTGCTGATTTATCCTCTTTTTGAGTAGAGTCTCCATCATTTTAACTACAACTGATGTCAAGCTAACTGGCCCTTAGTTACCAGCTTCTTCTCTACTGCCCTTCTTGTGGATAGGCACAACACTGGCCATTCTCCAATCCTCAGGAACATCTCCTGTTAACAGGGATTGGTTAAACAAATCAGTCAGGGGAGTAGCAATGACAGATCTGAGTTCTTTAAGAACTCTGGGGTGGATGCCATCTGGACCCATTGCCTTATTTATCTTTAATTGTTCAAGTTCTTCTAAGACATCGGCTTCTAAGATCACTGGAGATGAATCCGTACAGCTGGAAGCAATGCTATATCCCTCTATAGTATTATTTTGTAAGATGTCTTTTGAGAAAACTGAACAGAAGTAGCTATTGAAATGGTCAGCGATCTCCTTATTCCCATTAATGTATGTATTATTCCCGGTACTAAGCTTCGTGATGCTGCAGTTTTTCTTCTTCCTATCACTAATATATCTGAAGAAGGTTTTATCCCCCTTCTTTACAGATTTGGCAATTTCTTCCTCTTTTGAGGCTTTAGCAGCATATATTATCTGTTTCGCCTCCTTCTGTCTCATTTTATACACCTCTCTATCAGCTATACTTCTGTTCTGTCTGGGTTCCCCCAGACCTCAACACCAACTGGAAAAAACAGCCAGACACGCTGGTACAAGCAAAAGTACTTTATAGCTGGAAAAAATAAACACAGAGGAAAACCTGTTCTTCCCAACAGACAGGCTATAATACTTTACAGCAGAGTCCTGATGTCCAGACAATACAGCAAGCTTCTTGCTGGCACACCCACCCCAAGGTTTCAGTAGTCAAAGGCACAAACCAGGATTCCAAGACGCCAAAGTTCACAGCCAGGTCCCAAGACTCTCAAAGATAAAACTCCACAAGCCAGGAAGGGTGGGTCTGCCTTTTAGCCTTTCCAAAGAGCACCACACCCAAACCCAGCTGTTGTCTCTTTAATGCTGAAAGTACCTAGCCAATTGGTCCCTTCGCTGTGTAGCTCTTCTCTGCCGGAGATCGATTATGGCTTGTGCATTTTCCTCTAAGGAATCCAGGCTGCTTGCTGGGGAGAGCTCCCTCTGGGGGGACTCTGGCTGTCCTCCTCCTTCTTCAGCCTGGGATTCCTCCTCCTCGTCTGCCTGCACCTCCTGTTCCTCATCCTCTCCCTCTGAGCTGGAAACCGACAGAAGATCAGCCGTTCCCTGAGGGGCCTCAGACGGAACCACAACACCATCCCCCCGCGGAAGGCCCCTCCCCACCTGCCAGCGGAGAGGACGCGGTCTCTGAGGGAACTGGGCGTGAAAATCCCGAATAAGGTCGGGAGCGTCCAACAACGGCGCTTCCACCCAGGAGCAATCATCAGGGTCCCCCTCCACCCATTGCACCTTGTACTGGAAGCAACCGTCCACCCAACGGGAATCCACAATGTCATGTACCATAGCTTCAGGGAGGTGGTCACGAACACACGGGGCAGGAAACACGGGAACATTGGGACGGAGCGGACAATCGGGAGGGACAGGGACTAACAGTGAACGGTGAAACACAGGGTGAACCCGCAAGTTGGCCGGCAGGGTGAGCCGGTAAGCCACCGGATTGATCACCCGCTCAATGGGAAAAGGACCCAGGAACCGGGGATCTAATTTGTGTCGGGGTAATTCAGAGGCTACGTATTTCGTGGACAGCCACACCTGATCCCCCACCACCAAGGGGGGCACATCCCGTCTGGAGCGATCAGCCACCCTCTTGTAGTCCTCCTTGGCTTTATTTAGGTACCTCTTCACCATCTCGTGGACCGCCTGCAGCTCCGAGAGAAAGTCCTCAGCAGCAGGCACCGGGGAATCTAGGAGGGTCAAGGGAAAGAAGCGAGGGTGGAAGCCATAATTGGCGAAAAAGGGTGTGAGCCGGGTCGATGAGTGGCGGGAGTTGTTGAAAGCGAACTCCGCTACAGGGAGGAACCTGGACCAATCAGTCTGGCGATCCGCCACAACACACCTCAGGTATTGTTCCAGTATCCCTATGACCTTTTCTGTGCCTCCATCGGTCTGGGGGTGCTGCGTCGATGCGAGGCACACAGACACGTTCAGAGTCGACATCAATTCCTGCCAGAACCGGGCTGTGAATTGTGTTCCCCTGTCAGAAACCACCTGATCCGGAAGCCCATGTAACCTAAACACGTGGCTGATAAACATTTGGGCCGTGAGTTGAGCAGTGGGCACCCTAGTGCAAGGGACAAAATGAACCATCTTGGTGAGCATGTCCATCACCACCATGACTATCGTGAAGCGAGCTGAAGAAGGCAAATGGGTTACAAAGTCAATGGACACGGCACCCCAGGGTCTCTCAGGCGTGGACAAAGGTTGCAGTAATCCTGGTGGGGCTCCAGTCACCCCCTTGGCCGTACGACACCGGACACAGGTGGCCACATAGGAACGCACATCATCTTGGATGCGTGGCCACCAGAATGTCCGAGTGACCAGCTCCAATGTTTTGAACAGGCCAAAATGCCCGCCACTGGACAGTCATGACACTGGGTCATAATCAACCCCCTCACTGGGCCAGCGGGAACATACAGCTGCCCCCGGTACCGAAGCAGACCGTCTTGAAATGTCCAGGGGGAATTGGGTGTTAACTCCCGCACTCTCTGCGCTACAAACCCATCCGCCCGCTGCGCCTCCCGTAAACGGCGACGCAAGTCCACTGGGTCCTGAGTGGCAGCCAAAGCTGCAGGGGGTAGAACCGTCTGCAGAGGAGCCGGCTCCTTCGGGTGCGTGTACTCCGGCTTGCGCGACAAGGCGTCCGCTCGAGGGTTCTGGGCGCTGGGCGTGTACCTGATGCGGAAATCGAACCGCGCGAAAAAGAAGGACCAACGGATCTGTCTCTGGTTTAATTTCCGCGCCGTCTGCAGGTACTCGAGGTTCCGGTGATCCGTCCGTACTTCAATCTGGTGACGGGCCCCCTCCAGATAATGCCGCCAGTGCTCAAAGGCGGCCTTCACCGCTAAGAGTTCCTTCTCCCAAATCATATAATTCCTTTCTGAGGGAGACAATTTGCAGGAAAAGTAAGCACACGGGAACAGGATGTCACCGGGACGATGGGCTTGAAGGAGCACTGCGCCAACCGCTACATCCGAGGCGTCTGTCTCTAACACAAATGGCCGAGCGGGATCAGGATGGCGCAGAAGCGGTTCCGCCATGAACGCCGCTTTCAGGGCCTCAAAAGCCCGCTGTTCCGCCTCCCCCCAACCAAACGGGACTTGTTTTTGTAACAACCGAGTCAAGGGCATGGTTAACTTGGCATATCCCGGAACAAAAGCCTGATAATAGTTTGCAAACCCCAAAAGACGTTGTATGTCTTTCACCCGTCGTGGAGGTTGCCAAGACTGAAGTGCAGCCATTTTGCCCGGGTCCATGGAAATGCCACCTGGAGACAAAATGTGCCCAAGGAATTCAATGGTAGTCTGGAAGAATTGGCACTTCTCCAGCTTGGCATACAACTGCTGCTCCCGCAACCGGAGCAGGACCCGGCGCAAATGGTCCAAATGCATGGCATGGTTTGGGGAATACACTAAAATGTCATCAAGGTAAATCACCACGAACTGGTCCAACATGTCTCGGAACACGTCGTTCATCAGATGTTGAAACACGGCCGGGGCGTTGGTGAGGCCAAATGGCATCACTGTGTATTCAAAGTGGCCGTAACGCGTGCCGAACACTGCCTTCCACTCATCCCCGGCCCGCATCCGGACCAAATTGTACGCACTGCGCAAATCAATTTTGGTGAACACCTTTGCCGTCTGCAACCGGTCCATGAGTTCAGGGATCAAGGGCAAGGAGTACCTATTACGCACCGTGATGGCGTTCAGGCGCCGATAGTCACAACAGAGGCGAAGATCACCCGTTTTCTTCTTCACGAACAAAACAGGAGCAGACAAAGGGGACTTGGATGGCCGAATAAATCCCTTGGCCAAATTCTTCTCCACAAACTCCTTGAGAGCCACAAGCTCCGGCTCGGACATGGAGTACAAACGACCAGCCGGGAGCTTGGCGTCAGGGAGCAGGTCGATGGCACAGTCATACGTCCGATGCGGGGGTAGCCGATCCGCCTCTTTCTCGTTGAACACATCGGCGAACTCCTCGAGGCAACGGGGTAACTGGATCGCGGGAACTACTGGGCCGTGGGCTGCGCACACATGTCGGTGATGGTCCACGCACTGCAAACTGGAGAATGTGACCAGGTTCTGGGACCACACCACATGCGGGTCATGTGCGCGCAGCCAAGATAACCCCAACACGAGGGGAAAATGAAGCCCCTTGGTAACATAAAACTGTAGGGCCTCCTCATGAGTTCCGATGCACATCCGCATCGGCAGGGTCTGGAAATGGATGGGACCAGCCAGCAAGACCCGCCCATCAATGGTCTCCACAGTTAATGGCGGGGTGACAGGACAAAGGGGCAAGGAATGACGTTGAGCAAAGGCTTCGTCCAAGAAATTCGTCGTCGCCCCCGAATCCACGAGGGCCAACGCTGGATAAGTCCGAGTCCATTGCGCGATATGCAGAGTCACCGCAAGCGTCAGGTGTCGAAACGGTCCGGAGTCGTGAGTCGTGGAGTCAGAAGAAAGTGGGATCCCCGCCCGACCTAGTGTTGCCACCAAGCCGGGCCCCCCTCGTTTCCCGATCGTTCCGGTGACGGAGGACATCCAGACGAAGGCCCCGCCATCAGAGAGTTCATGACAGGGATGGGGACACAAGGGGTTGCCTCCTGGAACTGCACAGGGGACGCCATGGGAAGCACGGGAGAACTGGAGGGTACGGGAACGACAGCAGCCACCGTGCTCCGCCTCTTGTGGGGACAAATGACAGCAAAATGTCCCGGGGCCCCGCAATAGAAGCATAACCCAGCTGCCCGCCGATGCCCTCGTTCCTCCGGGGTCTGTCGGGGTCGTGCGTAACTCACGTCCATCGGCTCCCCAGCGGCAACACGATCCATCAGGCGTGGAGGAAGCGCTGGTGAAAAACGTCGGGGCGCAGGGACCGGAGCCGGGGTGCCTACGGTCGACAACCCCCGCCGCGGAACAGGTGTCGACGGGACGCCTGACGCATGGGGGTTGGACCGTCCCGCTCGACGGACTTCCCTGGCCAACAGCCTGGCCTCTATTGCCAAGCAATGCCGCTCCAAAGCGTCCAACGTGCTGGGCATTACCTCATGCACCAGTTCATCCAACATAGTGTCTGATAGTCCGTCCTGAAAGGCCTCGATCAGGGCAGCCTCATTCCACTGGACTTGCCCGGCCAGAGACCGAAAGTCAGCCATGTAGTCCGCCAGGGGGCGCGAACCCTGGCGTAGTTGCTTCAGCGCCCGCGTGGCCGTCTGCTCCTGCACCGGGTCCGCAAACTGGTGATGCAGCAGGTCACAGAAAGCATCGTAGTTCTGGAGTAGCGGGTCATCCCGGACCAGGTAAGGTGTCACCCACGATGCTGCAGGGCCAGCCAACAAACTGCACAGAAACGCCACCTTGTGGTCATCCCCTGGGAAGTGCATCATCTGGGCGATGATAAAAAGCTGCACCTGGCTCTGGAACGCAGAAAACAGCCGCCGGTCCCCCCAGAACTTTTCCGGCATCGCCACAAAACATTTCCTTCTGGGCAAAGGTGCTGGAGGAGGTACCACAGGTGCCGCCTGGGGTGGGGCCGCCTGGGACAAAACCTCCACTTGGCGTTGTAATAGCAGGACTGTCTGGGTCAACTGAGCAATGTCCCCTCGCAACTCCGCAAAGACAGCCTGCATGTCAGCTGCAGAAACATCCATGGTGGCAGGCAAAAACAGGAAGCCGAAAAGCAAAAAATGCCCAACAAGGAACCAGCAGCAGAGAGCAAGAAAAAGAAACAACCAAACCACCCCTCCAAAATCAGCACCAGGTGTCTGGTGGTTGGTGGAGTTTTATACTGTTCTGTCTGGGTTCCCCCAGACCTCAACACCAACTGGAAAAAACAGCCAGACACGCTGGTACAAGCAAAAGTACTTTATAGCTGGAAAAAATAAACACAGAGGAAAACCTGTTCTTCCCAACAGACAGGCTATAATACTTTACAGCAGAGTCCTGATGTCCAGACAATACAGCAAGCTTCTTGCTGGCACACCCACCCCAAGGTTTCAGTAGTCAAAGGCACAAACCAGGATTCCAAGACGCCAAAGTTCACAGCCAGGTCCCAAGACTCTCAAAGATAAAACTCCACAAGCCAGGAAGGATGGGTCTGCCTTTTAGCCTTTCCAAAGAGCACCACACCCAAACCCAGCTGTTGCCTCTTTAATGCTGAAAGTACCTAGGCAATTGGTCTCTTCGCTGTGTAGCTCTTCTCTGCCGGAGATCGATTATGGCTTGTGCATTTTCCTCTAAGGAATCCAGGCTGCTTGCTGGGGAGAGCTCCCTCTGGGGGGACTCTGGCTGTCCTCCCCCTTCTTCAGCCTGGGATTCCTCCTCCTCGTCTGCCTGCACCTCCTGTTCCTCATCCTCTCCCTCTGAGCTGGAAACCGACAGAAGATCAGCCGTTCCCTGAGGGGCCTCAGACGGAACCACAACAACTTCCAGACTCTTTATACCTCCTATAGGCAGCCTTTTTTTCATTGACTATAGCCCTTATATCATTGCTAAACTATAGCGGTTTCTTCTTCCTTTTACCTTTAGTTATTTGTCTTACATACAGTCCAGTGGCTTTTAAGATGGCCTTTTTTAATACAGTCCACTGGGTGCTCGCTCCTGCCATTTTATCCCTACCCTTTTTTTCATTATTTGTTTTTCTGAAATCCAATACTTTGGTTGCAGTATAGGATTGCTCACAATCAGTTTTTACATCAAACCACAAACATAGATCATCACTGCAACCTAAAGTTTCTCCCACCTTGACCTCTGAAACCCAATTCCCATTCGTAAAAACTAAATCTAGAATATTCTCCCCTCTAGTTGGTGTCTTAACCAGCTATGCCAGAGCTGCTCCTGTAAAGGCCTCTACTATAGTCTTACTTTTGCATGTAAGGGCACTGGGGATATTCCAGTCAACATCAGGCATGTTGAAATCACCCATAACCACAATATCTCCCTTTACTGCCATTTGGGTAATTGTAGGGATTGTGTAAGCCAAATATTAGCTATGCTTAGGATATACAGAAACAGTTATCTGGACAAGCGTAGTGAAAATTTGCCTGGAGACAGTGACTCATAAGATAGCCATGAACTTTGGACAGACTAAGAAAATTCTTCAACAGCGCTCATGGCAAGAGATAAGACACAAACGGTGTGATTGGCTAGCAACTCAGCCTCCGATAGGTGCTTTAAGTGAAAAGTTAGTAACCTATTATAAGCCTTAGGTGATACTTTTTGTAACCAATTAGAAGCTTAAAAGAAATAGCCTATGAAAACTTGTGTATTCAGAAGCCTTATTTTTGCATATAGAAATAGCCTATAAAAACTTGTGTATTCAGAAGCCTTATTTTTTAGCCTACAGATTTGAAAACCTTATATTTGTAGCCTATAAGAAATGTATATTAGGAAACATTAAACTTGCATATAGCCAATAGAATGTTACCAAGTTGAAACCCCTCATTTGCATATGAGGGGCATAAAAGAAGCATACCTGTAACAATAAAGCTTTGTCACTTTACCCAGACCATTGACTCCATGTTTCATTGGTAAGCACTAGTAATGGTTTCAGGATCGGGCCTCGTAAAGTGAACCACCACAGGGTTGTTGAGACCCCCGTCCAGCGGGGATCGCGTCTCGTCAAGTGGTGACCCCCGACGGTGACTGATTGGCCTTAAGGACATCGCTGAGGGAGCAACGCTTGGATCATGCATCTCAGCGCACTCAACCTCCCATCTCTTACCCTGTGCACAAATACGTAAGTATGGGGGCAAGGCTGTCTTTTGAGCAGGAAGCTCATGTTCTGGAATTAGGACAGATAGTTGAAGCTAATAAAACTAATTTAAAAAAGAAAGGGCAATATCCCACAAAGAAGGGATTGGCCTAATTATTATTATATATCTGGCAAGAATGTCCAATCTATCCTTATAAAGGAACATTACAAACTGAGACATGGACAAAAATAGGTGAATATTTACATAAAGAACCAAGGGCGCCTCCACCTATTTTATTAACATGGAAAATTGTTTTAACAGCCCTAAGGCTTCATTACGATGAGGAGACTATAACAAACGATAGCCATAAAGAAGCCGTTAAAGAAGCTAGCGCACCTCCTGAATATGAGGAAGTAGAAGATAAAAAGATGAATAGATCTAATGAGGTTGTAGAAACCATATACCCTGTAACCACACTTAAAACAGAGACGGGAGCGTTAATGACGGGAATAGAACTGGCCAGAAAAGATCCCTCAACTTCAATTGACGATTTAGAAACCATGTCAGCGTTTCCCATGGACTTTGCTGGGGCAGCCACGGCATATTCTCCGCTACCATTTTCTATGCTTAAGGACCTAAAATATGCTGTACAAAATTATGGGCTGGGATCCCCCTATGTATGTGGTTTATTGGGAAATTTAAGAACAAGTTATTCGCTCTTGCTGGTGGAATGGGTCACCCTGGCAAAATCACTGTTAAATCTGACCCAATTTATGATGTGGAAAGCAGTTTTTAAAGAAGAAGCTGGAAAAAAAAGCTAATACACATGGGGTTCCCGAGGCCCATGTGAAGGGTGGGGGGAATTTTCAAACCCAGCAATCTCCTGGGATTCCCTGAAAACGAAGCTATCCGCCCATTTCCAGCCGACGAAGCCGGCGATCGTTTACAGGCACCAATTTTCGAGAATGGGCCAGCTGGAAGCTGAAAGCATCAACCAATACGCTACGCGCCTGAGAACCGTGCTGTCAAAATGCCGCTTCGAAAACCCGGAAGCACGCCTAATCGACGCTCTCATCTTCGGAATGAGGAATTCGACCGTCAGAAACAAACTCCTGACCTGACTTCAACAAGTAATCAAATTAGCTCAAACCGCGGAAGTGGTTGAAGCTGCGGCTAAAGAGCTGAAACAGAACGACAAACAAGAAGTCGTGGCTCACATCTCTTCTCCATTGCAACACGCCGATTCTACGAATGAAATAAACCCAGCTACGACCTCCGAAGGCGACTGCTGTTTCATCCGGCAAGACCTTCATCGCTCTATGAGGCAACCTCACCAGTCGTTTCCTTGTTCTGGTTGCCAAGGCAACCATTCCCGCCACCGTTGCCCTTTCCGCGATGCCAATTGCCACCATTGTGGCCGCCGAGGGCACATAGCTGAAGCATGCAGAGCCTCCCTGCCGGAGGAAGCATTCTCTACTCAACGGGCGCCGTGCTTCCAAACGCAACCACGCGAAAACAGGGAATTCAAACCTTCCGGCCGCAACAATCACTCCAACATTAACCGCGACTACTTAAGAGGTAACCGGGACATTTCCATTAATAACACAGTAACTGCCAACAAATCCAAAATTAACATTTCTTTACTTTTTAATTCTCAGCCATGCCAGATGGAACTGGACACTGGTTCTAGCTATAGTATTATGCCCTGGTCAAAAGTCAAACTGTATATGCCACATGTTAACAAAACTGATTTAATGTATTCTAATGTAATTATTAAGGATTTTCAAGGGGGATTAATACCTGTCCTGGGGATGTTAACTGTTCCAATTGTTCACAAACGTTTTAAAGCTAATCTTCCTTTGTTAGTAGTGTCAGGACCAACTCACTCACTTTTAGGATTAGAGTGGATGGCTCCCCTTGGTATAGAGGTCTCGGGCATTCATAAATTATCACATACTGTTATTCCTGATTTCGTCAGGGAATTTCCTGACGCCTTTAGTCCTACTCTGGGATCATATAAAGGGCCACCAATTTCATTCTCCATTGACCCTAGTGTGCCTCCTATCCGCCTCAAACCACGAAGAGTTCCCTTGCCTTTGCTCCCTAAACTAGATATAGAATTGGATAAACTCATCCATCAGGGCATTTTAGTCCCAGTGGATCAAGCTCCCTGGGAAACCCCAATAGTGATTCCTCTTAAACCGGACGGCTCCTTGCGAGTCTGCGCAGACTACAAATCAACCTTAAATAGAGCCTTGAAACATCATCCCTACCCAATACCGGTTGTACAACACTTGCTCCACTCCCTAGGGGAGGGAAAATTATTCGCAAAAATCGACCTCGCTCAGGCATACCAACAACTGCCTGTAGACGAACCAACCTCATTAGCCCAAACGATTGTTACCCATAGGGGGGCTTTCAGATGCACCCGGTTGCAATTTGGGGTCAGTGTAGCCCCGGGGATTTTCCAGAGTCTCATGGAGTGTTTATTAACAGGAATCAAGGGAACCATGCCCTACTTTGATGATATTCTAATTTCAGGGAGGGATCAAACCCAGCTTAACTCAAGAATAAGGGAAGTTCTAACAAGGCTACAGGACAAGGGACTTAAGGTTAAACCAGGTAAATGCGTTTGGGGGACAAGAAGTGTCCAATTTTTGGGTTATACAATAGATGGCGAAGGAATCCATCCCACCAATGATAAGGTCAAGGCAATACAGGAGGCCCCAGAGCCCAAAAATAAGGCAGAATTGCAGGCTTTTTTAGGCCTACTTAATTTCTACTCTGTTTTTTTGAGACAGAAGGCCACAGCAGCAGAACCACTACACCGGCTGCTTCAGAAAGAAGTTCCATGGAATTGGGGGAGAATTGAAAGCGAAGCTTTTTCTCGAATAAAGAACCTCTTAACGTCCAAAAGCGTAGTGGTACAGTACAGTACATTACTCCCCCTACGTCTCACGTGCGATGCTTCTCCCTATGGGGTGGGTAGTGTTTTGGCTCATGTGCTGCCTAACGGCACAGAGGCCCCTATAGCATTTTTCTCAAAAACGCTGTCCAGCACAGAAAGGAACTACAGTCAACTGGACAAGGAGGCTTTAGCATTGGTAGCGGGAGTTAAAAAGTTCCATAATTACATTTTTGGTAGACATTTTGAGTTGGTTACCGATCACAAACCATTGTTAGGACTCCTAGCCCCAGACAAACCAACTCCACCTTTCATGTCCCCACGGTTAATTAGATGGGCCATTTTTTTGTCTGGGTACCAATATGACCTTACTCACAGGGGAGGGACAACCATAAACCATGCGGATGGCCTTAGCAGATGCCCTATTCCTGAGCTGGTACAAGACCCTGCCCCTTCTGCAGACGTATTACTGATTGAATTAGAAGATAACCCCCTGACAACTGCCAAAGAAGTGGCAGAACATACCAAACAAGACTCAGTTCTCATGAAAGTTGTTAATTGTGTTCTAAGGGGATGGAATACCGAGTGTAATGGGAAAGACATTTCTGAATTCAAGAGTAAGAGATTGGAACTTTCTTATGTTAAAGGTTGCCTATTGTGGGGAGACCGGGTGGTAATTCCCGAAACTTTGAGGCCTAAAGTGTTAGATATGTTGCATGTGGGTCATCCAGGCATAGTCAGGATGAAGGGGTTGGTGAGGGGTCATCTGTGGTGGCCAGGGCTTGCAGATCATCTAGCAAAAACTTCAGAAGAGAAGGATTTAGGGATAGTGATTTCTGACAGTCTCAAAATGGGTGAACAGTGCAGTCAGGCGGTCGGGAAAGCAAGTAGGATGCTTGGCTGCATAGCTAGAGGTATAACAAGCAGGAAGAGGGAGATTGTGATCCTGCTGTATAGAGCGCTGGTGAGACCACATTTGGAATACTGTGCTCAGTTCTGGAGACCTCACCTACAAAAAGATATTGACAAAATTGAACGGGTCCAAAGATGGGCAACAAAAAAGGTGGAAGGTCCTAAGCGTAAAAACCTATCAGGAAAGACTTAATGAACTCAATCTGTATAGTCTGGAGGACAGAAGGAAAAGGGGGGGACATGATCAAAACAGCTTATTTTATTATTTTGGCCTCATCAGCTAGCCATACCCACTGGGACTTGAACCTGCAACCTTTGCCTTGTAAGGCAGAGAATTATCATCTAGGCTACAGTATCCAATCCCTTCAGCTCTGTACCAGGGAAGGGTTACATTTTGTGTCGAATCACCCTGGCTTAGCATAGCATAGAAAGAATAGAATGGAATAGCATAGCATAGGATATTGGATAGGATAGACTAAAACAGAACAGAATGGAATAGGAAAGGTAGGTAGGTAGGTAGGTAGGTAGGTGGATGGATGGCTTAACATAGTATAGCAAAGAATAGAATGAAATAGGGATAGTATAGCATAGTATAGGATATAGGATAGAACGGAATAGGGAAAAATATGAGTAGGTAAGTATAGGATAGGAATGGCATGGTTTAGCATAGCATAGAAATAATAGAATGGAATAGGAATAGCATTGGATAGGATATTGGATAGGATAGGATAGAATAAAACAATGCAACGGAATAGAAATTGGAAAGGTAGGCAGGTAGATGGATAGGATAGGATAGGGTAGGTTAGGGTAGGACTGGCTTGGCTTGGCTTGGCTTGGCATGGCATAGGATAGGATAGAAAGAATAGAGTAACATAGCAAAGCATAGCATAGGAGATAGGATGAAACGGAACGGAATAGGGAAGATAGGTAGGTAGTATAGGATAGGAATGGCATGGTTTAGCATAGTATAGCATAGCATAGAAAGAATAGAATGGAATAGGAATAGCATAGCATATTATAGGATATTGGATAGGATAGAGTAAAACAGAACAGAATAGAAATTGGAAAGGAAGGTAGGTAGGTAGATGGATGGATGGATGGATAGGATAGGATAGGATAAGACTGGCATGGCTTGGCATGGCATAAGATAGGATAGGATAGAAAGAATAGAAATAGCATAGCATATGATGTTGGATATCATTGGATCGGGAGTGTGGAAAGGGCTTGGAAGCCTGCAAGATAGGATAGAATAGAACAGAGCAGAATAGGAATATTTAGGAAAGGTAGGTAGGTAGATGGATGGATGCATAGAAAGAATAGAATGGAATTGGAATAGCATAGCATAGCATAGGATATTGGATAGGGTAGCATATAGGATAAGAAAGAATAAAACAACAGAACGCAATAGGAAATAAAGGTAGGTAGATAGATGGATGCATGGATGGATAGAGAGATAGATAGGATCAATGGGTAGGTAGGTAGGTGGGTAGGTAGGTCGGTCGATAGATAGATAGATAGATAGATAGATAGATAGATAGATAGACAGATAGACAGATAGACAGACAGACAGACAGACATGGCTTAACATAGCATAGAAAGAATAGAATGGAATAGGAATAGCATAGCATAGGATATAGGATAGGATAGAATAAAACAGAACAGAATGCAATAGGAAAGAAAGGTAGGTAATAATAATAATAATAATAATAATAATAATAATAATAATAATAATAATAATAATAATAATAATAATAATAATTATTATTATTATTATTATTATTATTATTATTATTATTATTATTTATGAGATTTGTATGCCGCCCCTATCCGAAGACTCAGGGTGGCTCACAACATAGCAATAGTACAATACATTACAAATCTAATATTAAAATTCAATTAAAAAACAACATAACAATATCATAAAATCACAACTACGCACTTGTACACACTCAACTCAATTAATCATACTAGAGAGATCAGAAAAAAACAACGAAGGGGGGAGGTAATCATCCCCACGCCTGGCGACAGAGGTGAGTCTTCAATATTTTACAGAAGGCAAGGAGGGTGGAGGCTGTTTGAATCTCTGGGGACAGTAGATACCAGAGGGCCGGGGCTGCCACAGAGAAGGCTCTTTCCCTGAGCCCCGCCGACTGACATTGTTTAGTCGACGGGACCTGGAGAAGGCCAACTCTGTGGGACCTAATCAGCCGCTGGGATTCATGCGGCAGAAGGCGGTCTCGTAGGTATTCTGGTCCGATGCCATGTAGGGTTTTATAGGTCACTACCAACACTTTGAATTGTGACTGGAAATTGATTGGCAGCCAGTGCAGGCCAGGAGTATTGATGAAACATGGGCATACCTAGGGAAGCCCATGATTGCTCTTGCGACCGCATTCTGCACAATCTGAAGTTTCCGAATACTCTTCAAAGGTAGCCCCATGTAGAGAGCGTTGCAGTAGTTGAACCTCAAGGTGATGAGGGCATGAGTGACTGTGAGCAATGACTCCCTGTCTAAATAGGGCCGCAACTGGTGCACCAGGCGAACCTGGGCAAACACCCTCCTTGCCACAGCCGAAAGATGGTTCTCTAATGTAAGCTGTGGATTGAGGAGGACGCCCAAGTTGCGCACTCTCTCTGAGGGGGTCAATAATCTTCCCCCAGGATAATGGATGGACAGATGGAATTGTCCTTGGGAGGCAAACCTTCGGAGAGGGACGGCATACAAATCTAATAAATAAATCTAATAAATAAATAAATAAAATAAATAAAAACGCACAGCCACTCCGTCTTGTCAGGGTTGAGTTTGAGCCTGTTGACACCCATCCAGACCCTAACAGCCTCCAGGCACCGGCACAGGTAGATAGAGAGATGGATAGATTAATAGATGGATAGGTAGGTAGGTAGGTAGGTAGATATGCCAGGTCAGAATGCCAGGTCGGTGGTAAAAAAAGCTCTCCTCATCCAGGATTTGATCCTGGAGGAGGAGGCTGACCTGGCATGTGTGACTGAAGCCTGGCTGGGCCCAGAGGGAGGAGTTCCTCTCTCTGAAATTTGCCATCAGCAAATTTGGCATCAGCCTTGACCCCAGGGAAGGGGGTGGAGGAGTGGCTATTATAGCCAGGGAGAGCCTTTGCCTACATAGACTCGTTGCTCCAGAAATTGCGGGTTGTGAGTTTCTCCTGGTGAAGTTGGACTTAGGGGTTCAGGTGGGCTTGTTGTTCACATACCTGCCTCCCAGCTGTGTGTCAAGAGCCCTGCCTGTGCTGCTCAAGGAGGTAGCAGGGCTGGCGGTAGGGTTCCCCAGACTTATTGTCTTGGGGGACTTTAACCTACCGTCGCTCGGTGAAACCTCTGGGCTAGCGCAGGAGTTCATGGCCACCATGACAGCCATGGACCTGACTCAAGTAGTACAGGGTCCGACTCATGAAGGGGAGCATGCACCCGACATGGTATTCCTCTATGAGCAACTGAGTAAAGGGCTTAGAAGTGTTGCTTTTGTCATGGTCAGACCATTTTCTACTGTGGCTTGACTTCTTGGCTCCAAATCCTTCCCCGCAGGGAGGCGGAACTGACTAGGTGGTTCCACCCCAGATGCCTGATGGACCCAGAGGGCTTTCAAAGGGCGCTTGGGGTTATTCCAGATGCACTTGTCCACAGTTCGGCAGAGTCTCTTGCCATGGCCTGGAACAAGGCTGCGATGGAGGCTCTTGATCGGATTGCGCCATTGCGATCTCTCTGTGGCACTAGACCCCGGAGCACTCCTTGGTTTACTGAGGAATGCCGGGTGTTGAAACACCAGAAGAGACATCTGGAGAAGTGGTGGAGGAAAAGTAAGTCTAAGTCTGATCAAACACTTGTAAGAACTCATATTAAGACTTACAAAGTGGCGCTCAAGACAGGAAGATGCGCGTATCATGCCACCTTGATTGCATCAGCGGAATCCCCCCTGGCCACTCTGTTCAGGGTGACTTGCTCCCTTCTCAATCAAAGGGGAGTAGGGGAACCCTTGTAGAGTAGTGCCGAGGACTTTAACTTGTTTTTCGCTGATAAAGTTACTCAGATTTGGATGGACTTTGACTCTGATTGGATAGCAGTGTCGGCTGACAATGAGTCAGTCAAGGTGACTGGGGCCCGTCCTTGTCCATCTGTTTGGGAGGAGTGACACCTGATGAAGTGGACAAGGCCATTGGAGCTGTGAGTTCCGCCACCTGTTCATTGGATCTGTGTCCCTCTTGGCGGGTTTCAGCCAGCAGAGAGGTGACACAGAGCTGGGTCCAGGAGATTGTCAACACTTCTTTGAGGGGAGGTCCTTCCCGGCTCCCTACCTGGAGGCACTCGTGCGCCCCCTCCTCAGGAAGCCTTCCCTGGACCCAGCCGTACTCAACAACTATCATCCAGTCTCCAACCTTCCCTTTATGGGGAATGTTGTTGAGAAAATGGTGTCGCTCCATCTCCAGCAGTCCTTGGAAGAAGCCAATTATCTAGGACCTTAGCAGTCAGGATTCAGGCCTGGCTACAGCATGGAAACTGCTTTGGTCACACTGATGGATGACATCTGGATGGCCCGGGGCAGGGAATTGTCCTCTGTCCTGGTGCTTCTTGACCTCTCAGCGGCTTTCGATACCATTGACCATGGTTTCCTTCTGTGCTGGCTGGAAGGGGTGGGAGTGGGAGGCACTGTTCTCCAGTGGTTCTCCTCCCACCTATCTGGTCGGTCACAGTCGGTGTTAGTGGGGGGTCAGAGGTCGACCTCTAGGTCTCTCCATTGTGGGTGCCTCAGGTCGGTCCTCTCCCCCCTGCTATTCTATATCTAAATGAAACCACTGGGTGAGATCATCCAAGGGCATGGGGTGAGGTATCATCAGTATGCTGATGATACCCAGCTTTATATCTCCACCCCATGTCCAATCAGCAAAGCAGTGGAAGTGATGTGCCGGTGCCTGGAGGCTATTAGGCTCTGGATGGGTGTCAACAGGCTCAAACTCAACCCTGACAAGACAGAGTGGCTGTGGGTTTTGCCTCCCAACGACAATTCCATCTGTCTGTCCATTACCTTGGGGGTGAATAATTTACCCTTTGGAGAGGGTCCGCAACTTGGGCGTCCTCCTCAATCCACAGCTAACATTAGAGCACCATCTTTCGGCTGTGGTGAGTAGGGCGTTTGCCCAGGTTCGCCTGGTGCACCAGTTGCAACCCTATTTGGATAGGGAGTCTCTGCTCACAGTCACTCATGCCCTCATCACCTCGAGGTTCGACTACTGCAACACTCTACATGGGGCTACCTTTGAAAAGTGTTTGGAAACTTCAGATCGTGCAGAATGCGGCTGCGAGAGCAATCATAGGCTTTCTTAGATATACCCATGTCTCATCAATACTCTTGCACTCGCTGCCAATCAGTTTCCAGTCACAATTCAAAGTGTTGGTTATGACCTATAAAGCCCTACATGGCATCGGACCAGAATACCTTTAGAACCACGTTCTGCTGCACGAATCCCAGCGACCGACTAGGTCCCAAAGTTGGCCTTCTCTGGGTCCCATCAACTGAGCAATGCCATCTGGCTGGACCCACCCTCCTTGCCTTTCGCAAGTTCCTGAAAACCCACCTATGTCGCTGTTCTGTCTGGGTAACTCCGGAAGCTATGACCAACCCAAAAAGATAAGCCAGACACTCCGGTACAATCCAAACACAGTTTTATAATGGTAAAGAGAAAAGAAGCCAACAGAAAATGTCCTTACAAATCAGGAAAACACTGGAACTCCAAATAGATACATGAAGGCAATTGTTCATATAGAAACACAGGATCCTTAATGCCAAGACGAGGCTGTTGAGATAACAGACATACACCTCCCACGGGTCTTCAAGACTGCTGGGCCATGAGCCAGGAACAGAAACGCTGAGAGACAATGCAGATAACAGCAACTCCACTCTGATAACACTCCACGCTGCCGAAAGAGTTTGACTGCCTTATAAACCCTTCCCTGCTAATGAGGACCACACCCAACCCCCTGGTGTTCCTCATTCAACGCTGATAATATTTCTTCAATTGATTCCTCCTTTGATCTATACGTCTCTGTCGCATACTAATGATAGCTTGTGCTTCGTCATCCAATGACTCCAGAGACTCCAAGCTACTGGCTTGACAGAGCCCCTCCCCAGGGCTCCCAGGCCTTTCTTCCTCGTCACGTTCCTGACTGTAATCTCCCCTGTCTGACTGTCCAGAACTCTCCTCTTCGCTCTCATCCTCCCCCGGGCATGGAGCCAGCAGAGGCGCAGCTGGTCTTTCATCTGACTCAGGCTGAACCACAACAGTCGCCAGGGAAACTGATATACCACTTAGCTACTATGGTTTTATGTATGGTTTGTTTGGGTTGTGATTATTTTTATAATAAGGGTTTTTTAACTTGTTTTTTAAACACTGGATTTGTAGATTGTGTATTGTTGTTGTGAGTTCTCGGAGAGGGGCGGCATACAAATCTAATAAATTATTGTTATTATTGTTATTATTATTATTATTATTATTATTATTATTATTATTAGTAGTAGTAGTAGTAGTAGTAGTAGTAGTAATTGAAAATGTGTGAGTTTGTGCTATTCTTCAAAAATAAAATTTATTGAGAAAAGTTCCAACTATTCAAAGCACAGATTTCTTTAAAGGTATGGCCAACCTGTGGGCTGTGTGCAACCCTAGGCAGCTAGTAATGTGGCCTCACAAGATCATAATCAGGAGCCAGAGCAGTTGAAATGAATATGGATTGCATGCAAATCACTTCTACAAATCTGAGCTGCTAATGGTCGAAGCAAAATGGATAAGAGTTTGTGAAATTTAAGGAGTAATGGACTCTTTGGGGTGCAAAAGGACTGAAGACTTATGATGCGCTTAACCCCTCCCTTGGGCTCAACCTTCTCATCTCCTTTAACATTATTAGGCAATTTTAGCAGTATTTATATACATTAGCTATGTTTGATATTTTATATGTGGTCTAAATAGACAAATCCTCTCCATTTAATGTGACCCAGGCATGCCTTCTTTAAAGTATTTATACAAGGAATAACACAACTACTTACATTATAAAATGTACTGTACAGTATAAAACTACTAAAATAAATTTAAATGTATTAAAAATAATATACTGTACAGTTATACTATAAAAGTTTAAAGACTAGCCGGGATGGCACAGTGGTTAGAGGGCAGCACTGCAGGCTACTTCAGCTAACTGCTAGCTGTAGTTCGGCAGTTCAAATCTCACCATCGGCTCAAGATTGACTCAGCCTTCCATTCTTTCAAGGTGGGTAAAATGAGGACCCAGATTGATGGGGGCAATATGCTGATTCTGTAAACAGCTAAGAGAGCGCTGTAAAAGCACTATGAAGCAGTATATAAGTCTAAATGCTATTGCTATTCGTATTTTTTAAAATACAGTAATATTTATAGTTTATTAGATTTGTACGCTGCCCCTCTCTGAAGACTCGGGGCGGCTCACAGCATAGCAGTAATACAATACAATACAAATCTAATAATAAAAAATTAAATTCATTTAAAAAGACATTAATAACATAATATAACCCCTAACTATGCAGTCACGCACATTCAACCTAATCTGTCATACAGAAAGGCCAAAAACATAATAAAAAGGGGGAAAGATGGTAATTATCCCCACGCCTGGCGACAAAAGTGGGTCTTCAGCATTTTACGGAAGGTGAGGAGGGTGGGGGCTATTCGAATCTCTGGAGGGAGTTGATTCCAGAGAGAAGGCTCTTCCCCTGTGTCCCGCCAGCCGACATTGTTTGGTCGACGGGACCCAGAGAAGGCCAACTCTGTGGGACCTAATCGGCTGCTGAGATTCGTGCAATAATACCTCATCTTATGAACTTAATTGGTTCCGGGACAAGGTTCATAAGGTGAAAATTTCGTAAGATGAAACAATGTTTCCCATAGGAATCAATGGAAAAGCCAATAATACATGCAAGCCTATTAGGAAAATCCAAAACATTAAGGGTTAAAAAAAAAAAGCGGCGGGCAGACGAAGCTGAGGCAAACGGAGTGGAAGGAGGGACAACAAGAGTTGGCAAGAGGTGGCAGCCCCAACGAAACAAGGCGAAAAGAGCCTCTCTTGTGCTCCATGAGTCCCTGCCTCCCGTTTTTGTCCCCCCCCACTCTGCTCATCTCCCCCACCTTTCTCCACTCTTGAGCTCCAGGAGTCTTTGCCTCCCATTTTGTCTCCACCCTCTGCTCATCTCCTCCACACCTTTCTCCTCTCTTGAGTTCCATGAGTCTTTGCCTCCCATTTTTGTCCCCCCCTGCTCAGCTCCCACACAACTTTCTCCTCTCTTGAGCACCATGAGTCTTTGCCTCCCATTTTTGTCCCCCCTGTTCCTCTCCCCCACACCTTTCTCCTCTCTTGAGCTCCATGAGTCTTTGCCTTCCATTTTGTCCCCACCTCTGCTCATCTCCTCCACACCTTTCTCCTCTCGAGCTCCATGAGTCTTTGCCTCCCATTTTTGTCCCCCCTGCTCATCTCCCCCCACCTTTCTCCTCTTGAGCTCCATGAGTCTGCCTCCTGTTTTGTCCCCCCTGCTCATCTCCCCCACACCTTTCTCCTCTCTTGAGTTCCATGAGTCTTTGCCTCCCATTTTGTCCCCCCTGCTCCTCCCCCCACCTTTCTCCTCTTGAGCTTCATGAGTCTTTGCCTCCCGTTTTGTCCCCACTGCTCATCTCCCCCACCTTTCTCCTCTGTTGAGTTCCATGAGTCTTTGCCTCCCATTTTGTCCCCTCTGCTCATCTCCTCCACGCCTTTCTCCTCTTGAGCTTCGTGAGTCTTTTCCTCCTGTTTTGTCCCCCCTGCTCATCTCCCCCACCTTTCTCCTCTATTGAGTTCCATGAGTCTTTGCCTCCCATTTTGTCCCCCCTGCTCATCTCCCCCACACCTTTCTCCTCTCTTGAGTTCCATGAGTCTTTGCCTCCCATTTTGTCCCCTCTGCTCATCTCCTCCACACCTTTCTCCTCTTGAGCTCCATGAGTCTTTGCCTCCTGTTTTGTCCCCCCCTGCTCCTCTCCCCCACACCTTTCTCCTCTTGAATTCCAAGAGTCTTTGCCTCCCATTTTTGTCCCCCCCTGCTCATCTCCCCCCACCTTTCTCCTCTTGAGCTCCAGGAGTCTTTGCCTCCCATTTTTGTCCCCCCTGCTCAGCTCCCCCACACCTTTCTCCTCTCTTGAGCTCCATGAGTCTTTGCGTCCCATTTTTCCCCCCCTGCTCATCTCCCCCACCTTTCTCCTCTGTTGAGTTCCATGAGTCTTTGCCTCCCATTTTGTTCCCCATTGCTCATCTCTCCCACACCTTTCTCCTCTCTTGAGCTCCATGAGTCTTTGCCTTTGCCTCCCATTTTTGTCCCCTCTGCTCATCTCCCCTACACCTTTCTCCTCTCGAGCTCCATGAATCTTTCCCTCCTGTTTTTGTCCACCCCACTGTGCTCATTTTCCCCATGCAGTTTGGAAGGGGGAGTTTGTCACTGGGATTCAAAGTAGTGCTGGCAAAAATGAAGGAAATCCCAGGGAGGGGAGCCTCAGGAAAATCCCAGCAATGCAAAAATGGCTGGCAACGGAAGTTCGGATGTGGGGATTCCAAGGGAAATCCCAGCGCTTCAGGGCATCCCAGCGGTGGCGGTTCGGGTTCGTAAAGTGAAAATAGTTTGGAAGAGGCAAAACAATCTTAAATACCGGGTTAGTATCATGAAAAGTTCATATGAAGAGGGGTTCGTAAGATGAGGTATCACTGTATGTGCAATTTTTATTAAATCGGTTTTTTTGAACCTCATTTTTTAAATCTATAACAAAAATATTTCAAAGAAAAAGCAGTTTAAACAATATTATATTTTATTTGAGGCAAAAACATATAATGCATGTGGTTCTCTTTGAAGTTTTAAATACATCTTCCATCCCATTCTCTTGTCTACAGGATCAACATTTTATTCACAATGTCCAAAGCTGTTTCATAGAGCAGTCTGAAAAATAAAAGTAGTGAACAAGTGTATAAAGTATGAATGACAGTAAGTACTCTTATTTTTCACTAACTATAAACTTCTAATACAGAAATATCACCAAAAATAGTTACTTTATGGATCTATTGTTAGCAATAAGTCTATGGCTTAATGCTTCTGTTCCTAATTATGGATCTCATCTATTTGCAAGAACAGGCGAAAAAACTTTGAAGAGATGGGAGTTGTGTGCATATAGAAAGTAGAAGTTCTCTCCACTAAACCTATTTCACACTGCATCTCCAGATAAATATCACTGTATGTATGTAATGTTCAGCATACAACATCCTCTTTAAAAAAATTACCGTGTTTCCCCGAAAGTAAGACAGTGTCTTACTTTATTTTTATCCCCAAAATCCCCACTATGTCTTACTTTCGGGGTATATCTTATATTGTCCCGGGCACCGGGGCCAGCTCGTCTTCGGGCTTTGGCCCGGGCGAGGCCTCTTCGGGCGCCGGAGCTGGCAGCGACTTCCTGACGCGCTACTGGCTGGTGTCGTCTAAGCTCCGCAAGCGCTTCCTGCGCAAGCCCAACGTGTCGGAGGCGTCGGAGCAGTTCGCGGTGCTGGCGAGGGAGCTGCGCGCCCAGGAGAGTCTCCCTTACGCAGCCTGGTGCCAGCTGGCGGTGGCGCGCTGGCACCCAGAGCTTGGGCCACCTGGCGGGAGCGGCGGGCAAAGCGGCGGGGTCCAGCCCTCTAGCCGGCGCCTCGCCACCAGCTTTGCTGGGGTCAAGCGCCACGCCCGGCGGCAGGAACTGGACCCCGCTAGAGGGCTGGACCCCGCTGCTTTGCCGCCGCCGGCTTTGCTGGGGTCGAGCGCCACGCCCGGCGGCAGGAACTGCGGGGGGTAGCCGGCGTACACCCCAGCTAACGAGCCCGGGTAGCTCATGCCGGCCGGTGGCGGCAGCGGGAAAACGGTCTGGCCCGGCTTGTAAGGGGAGACGGGCGCCACCAAGCCGGCAGAGCCCCGCCTTGGAGTCCTTGTGGCTTTGGCTCAGCTCGACGGAGAGGCCGCTGGAAGAAGCCAAGCGGGACGCGCCGTCAGATGCGCCTTTGCCGCAGCTATCTGCCGCTTCTTTCTTCTCCGCCTCGCCTCCGCTACTCCCGACGCCGCCTTTGCTCTCCCCGCCGGGCAAGAGGCCGGGCGAGCAGGCTGAGGTGCTGGAACTGGGGCTGCCTGTCCTTGGCGTGAACGGCGGGCAGGTGGCGCTCGGCACCCGGAATCCCGTCTTCTCGCCACCGCCCGAGCTCCCTCCGGAGCCTGCCGCCGATGCCGCGCTTCCTCCGCCGGCCGAGGAGTCCTTATTATCCGCGCCGGGTTTGGAGTAAGGCTTGAAGCTGGACTTGTCCTCGGCGCCGATGTTGCTGAGCTTCAAGGGTCCGCCTTTGGACGTCTCTTTGTCGGCGACGCTGGACGTGACGCTGGAGAGCTTGGAAGAAGGCGACGGGTCTGGCTTGCCGATCTGGGAGCAGGTCTGCGCGAGGAGAGCCAGCGGGCTCTTCTTGGCATCCAGCTGCACGGGGCCGTAAGGGGAGAGGAGAGGAAAGAGAAAGCTGGCACCAGGATGCGTAAGGGAGACTCTCCTGGGCGCGAAGCTCCCTCGCCAGCGCCGCGAACTGCTCCAACGCCTCCGACACATTGGGCTTGCGCAGGAAGCGCAGTCGGAGCTCCCGCTCGTGCCACAGCCAGAGCCGCGCCGCTTTGGCCAGGGCCGCCGCCTCGTCCGACGGGTGACCCAAGCTCTGGGCGCAGCGCGCCACCGCCAGCTGGCACCAGGCTGCATAAGGGAGACTCTCCTGGATGCGCAGCTCCCTCGCTTTTAGTACCGTGTTTCCCCGAAAGTAAGACATATGTCTTACTTTTGGGGTACGGCTTATATTAGCCGACCCCCCTGAAACCCCTGATGCGTCTTACAATCGGGGGTGTCTTACTATCGGGGAAACATGGTAGAATGGGATGGGATAGGAAACGATGGAACAGAACAATTCTTTATTGGCCAAATGTGAGGAATTTGTTGCCAAGAGGTTTCAAAGTTCTTTTAACAATGAAATAGTGGATAAGCTCACAAATCCCAAACAAGGATTATTATAAACCCTCCCAATTAGCTCGATCACTGTGACTTGATTTGCAGCTTTAAGCTTTGATGAGTGAGTTCACATATTCCAATTAAATCAAAATGGAAGGACATGAGAGATTAACCTGGTCTTCCCAACTTGTGGACCAGAATTGCAGAATTCTACATCTGACATGGCCATTGCTTAAGACTCTTCGGAATTCGAGACTTCCGGTTTCGCTGAGGATCGCAGCGGAGTCTCTTGGCAGGGCTCTGCCTCGAGACCCCCTCCTACCCTCCCAGAGGTCGCCCTAGCGCGATCGGATCGAGTCCGGATGGCTCGATTCTAGAAAAGGGGATTCCCCTCTGCCCGGGGAGCCATCGCCGAGGCTCCGGGACAGAGGGTTCATCCTGCAGCTCTGGTGCAGGGAGCACCGGTCCTCTTCCAAGAGGACACGGCCATTGCGATCCCACCTAACCAGTGGGAAGCAAGAAACATCAAGAGAGTAAAAAGCAGAGAAACTGAACAACCCTAATCGAAAAAGGAATATTGCCAAAGAAGCTACAATTAAGGTAAAAAAATTTTCTATGTTCCATGCTAAACAAGAAGTTTAAAAAACAAGAAAATTGAATTGGAGTTTAAACGAAGGCGAAAGAGAAAGTTGTTAAAACAACATTGTATCCAGGCGCGAATTAACAGCCGGAACTTATTCTAACCACTTTCACTTGTTTTGAACTGTTAAATTTTTGCAAACAAGGAGATCCAGAAGATTTTAGAATGAGACATTAAAGGATTTATTATTTACAAAATGACATTATTTGGTTGAAAAAACTTTTTTTCCTTTTTTGAAACATTTTTGAAACATTTGGTTACGGAAAATTGAAAAATGAAGTCCGGGCTGGGATTTTTCTAGCGGAAGGACCAGACTGCTCACTATTTACCTACAAATTCTGAATAAATATATATAAAGAAAAAAAACTCTTTTCCTACATTTGAGAACTTTAAAATTTGGATTATTTAATCGACGTTTTTTTTTTATTATTCTGTTGGACTATTTCCATTGGATTTCGTTTGGATTAATAGCGGTTTGTGGATTAACAGCATTTTCGTTGGATTTACTGCGGAGATATTTCTTCCTGGGCTGTGAGAGACGGACCGACTTCATTTTAACTTCGTGAAATTAAACTGCATTTGCTTGGAAAATGTTTTATAAATTTTCTAAAGACTATACCTTTCTTCAAAAAACGGAATACCTTTGCAGTACTCATTAAGGGGTTTCTGACAACAAATTAGATCTTCAATCAATTGTTTTTTTTTTGCGTTTTCCCTTTGATAATTTTAATTTTTGAATTTTAATTCTATATTACATTATATTACAATTGGTTCTGTTTATGCATTGCTAAATTTTCTTTTGGTCTTTGGTCCCCTGTCCCTCCTAATTGAATAATAGTCTTTAACTCTGATTGCCCCCTTTCTTCACATGTTTTTACCCTCCTTCTCACTTTGCTGACTTTTCCTTCTTATCTTTGCTGCTGTGTTAAACTAACCTTTTCCCCCTTTTCCCCTTTTCTTCTTCATATCTTCTTGATATAAACTTTGACTAGTGTAATAAGAATTAATAAGTTGAGCATTAATTAGATATATTTTAAATTTTAAGAGTATTTGAAATTTAGCCTTTTATTTGAATTAGAACTTTCATTGCTATTAATTAATTGCTATTAATTTAGTATAACTGTTACTGTGGGTTTGGAATTTACAGAATCTCTTTACATACTGCTAACATAAAACAACACTAAATTTAAATCTGAAAATGTCAAGTTCTTCCACCCATACTAAAACAATCAAGAAGCAAACAACTGTTATTTCTTCCCCGCAAAGTTCACCACATCCATCTCCCGCACAGCAGACTTTATCTGCAACTATGTTCACCAAGGAAAAGGACAGGGAGAAACAACCATCTCTGGCTTCAATCCAAGAGGCATTAACAACATTAAATGACTTTATGCTAAAATCTCAACAAGATGCAACACAACAGAGAGATGAAATTAAAGCAGAGATGGCGGAAATGAAAGTTGACACAGGTGAAATGAAAGACCAGATGAAGGAGATTAAGCAAGCCTTGCAAGACAATGAAGTACGAATGAAGGCAGTGGAAGAAAAGGCGGAAAAGGTGGAGAAAAGAATTGGTCACTTGGAGGACAAAGCTGCTTCACGTTACAGAGGGTATGATGAATCAATTACACATCTGGAAATGCAACGTGCGTCATACGGACTTCGATTTCAAAACGTAATAGAAGAAAAAGATGAAGATTTAAAGGCCACTATGGCTGACATTATTGGGAAAATCCTCCAGATGGACCCAGATGACATAAAAAAAGAAATCGATGAAGTCTTCAGAATTTCTAACAGCTATATTCGCCGTTTTAATCTTCCACGCGAGATTCACATCAAATTTGTAAGAAAAAGCATGAGAGATGATATATTGCATTGGTCAAGAGCGGGACAACTACAACACCAAGGCAGAGAAATAAAAATATTAAAACAAATTCCAAGACGTGTTCGAGAGACTAGAAGAGACTATCATTTCTTGACCAAACTTCTGATTAAAGAAAACATAACTTTTCGTTGGCTTATTCCACAAGGTCTATCATTGACATGGAAATCAACGAGATATAAATTGGAGAATCTAGACCAAGCAAGAGACTTTTATGAAAACAGTGGAATATGCGAAATGGAACAGATAACAAAAGAACTGGAAGCAATGCAGGCCGAAGCCATGGGGGCACCTGCACAAGTGGAGGACCAGGACCAAGGGGCCAGAAGAAAGCAACCTCAACGCGAAACCAAGAAATACAACAAATGACTACATTGAGAGATTTAAAAATCTTTTCAGTAAATGTCAATGGACTTAATGAACCAAAAAAAAGAAAACAAATGTTTTCCAAAATTAAGAATCAAAAAGCTCAAATTGTGATACTCCAAGAAGTGCATATAAAAAAGAGTAATCGGAATTTATTGTTAAATAATAAAATTGGAAAGATGTATGCTGCATTAGCAGACCAAAAGAAAAGAGGAGTGGCAATGTATGTTGAGAGTTCTATAAATTCCAAACAATTATATAGTGATGATGAAGGTAGAATTTTGATTGTCCAGATTGATATTGAACCCAAATCGCTTGCTATTGTTTCTATATATGCCCCAAATGATGACCAAATTGCATTTTATGAAAAATTACATCAAAAAATTTTAGAATTAAATTTGGAAAATATGTTAATTATTGGAGATTTTAATGCCATAACAAATAGACAATTAGACCATTCGGGGGTGAAGAAAAGTTGTAAAAAGAAAAAAAAGAATTTATTGCCCTCAACTTTCCAAAAAATGAAAGCAGAATTGCTATTGAATGATATATGGAGGGAAAGGCATCCCCACAGCAGGCAATATACTTTTTACTCAAACCCCCACAAAATTTGGACTAGAATAGATATGGTGTGGGCTCCCAAAACAACAGCAGAGTACATACAAGACGTAGAAATAGATGTTAATACTTGGGCAGACCATAATCCAGTTATAGTCTATATGAGAAATATTAAAAAACATCGTAATTGGCAAATGAATAGAAATATTTTGAAAGAGAAAGAATATAAAGAATGGATTGAAAAGGAATTAAAAATATTTTTTGAAATTAATAAAAATACAGACACCACCCCTCAGAACTTGTGGGATGCAACTAAAGCATACATAAGAGGATTAACAATATCCTATACTGCAAAATATAATAAAGAAAGAAAAAGAAAATATGAACAATTAATAAATGAGTTAAAACAACTAGAGTTTCTATCACAACAAAATGTGAAAAATAAAGACTTGGGGGAAAAAATAAATTTAATTAAACACAAAATTAGATTACAAGAACAAAATCAGATACTGGAAAAAATAAAGAAAGCTAAGCAACAATATTTTGAACATGCCAATAAATCAGGTAGATGGTTAGCATATAAACTGAGAAAACAGAGACAATCTAAATTAATTAGAAAATTAGAAGATAAAGATGGAATAATAAAATATGATCCAGAGGGAAAAGCAAATATAGTTCAAAACTTTTTTAAAGAATTGTATAAAGATGATAATATTGAAGAAGAAGCCGTATTTAAATACCTAGAGAGTGCAGAGTTACCACAAATAACAGAAGAGCAACAAGAAAAGATGGAGAGTCCAATAACAATGGAAGAACTCCTTATAGTTATTAAAAAGCAGAAAAACAACAAAGCCACGGGACCGGACGCTATCCCGGCAGAGTGGTATAAAATAGAAAATGAAGTATTAAGAAATAATATGCTCCAAATTTTTAATGAATGTAGAGTGGATGGTAAAATTCCTAAATCATGGTCGGAATCTTTGATAACTTTAATTCACAAACCAGATACACCAAAAGAAAAAATTAAAAACTATAGACCAATATCTTTATTGAATGTAGACTATAAAATTTTTATAGCAATATATGCAGATAGATTGAAAAATGTGATAAATAGCAAAATTCACTCAGACCAAAATGGTTTCCTTCCAGGTAGACAAATTAAAAATAATCTTAGAACAATTATTAATGTATTAGAGTATTATGAGCAACATTCAGACAAAATATTATCTTTAATGTTCTTAGACGCTCAAAAAGCCTTTGATAACGTGAATTGGACATTTATAAAGATGCAATTAAATAAAATGAGATTCGGCCCCAAATTTGTTAATTTAATAGACGCTATTTATTCAGAACAAACGACAAAAATTATATTAAACAATGAACAATTAGAAGCGTTTAAAATAAATAAAGGAGTACAGCAAGGATGTCCCATATCACCTCTTCTTTTCATTATGACTTTAGAAGCACTCTTAATAAAAATAAGATCAGATCCAAAGATAAAAGGTTTAACAGTTAGAAAAGAGATATACAAAGTCCAGGCCTTTGCAGATGACTTGACTTTTATAATGGAAGATCCGTTAGTCACAGCACCAAGATTAATCCAAACAATAGAACAATATGGCAAGGTGGCAGGTTTGAAAATAAATAAAAATAAAACAAAAATTATAACTAAAAACATGAGTAAAATACAAGAAAGCAATTTAGAATGTATTACTGGAATGCAAATAGTTAAAAAAGTAAAATATTTGGGAATATGGCTAACAGCCAAAACAATAACATTAAAAAATGATAATTATATAAAAGTAATTAATGAAATTAAAAAGGATCTAGAAATATGGAACAATTTAAAAATATCATTTTTGGGAAGAATTGCTACGATCAAGATGAATATCTTACCTAAGGTATTATTTTTATTTCAAGTGATCCCAATTAATCCAGGGGCTAACTTTTTTAAAAACTTAACAAATGTGGTTAAAAAATTTTTATGGCAAGGGAAAAAGGCAAGAATTAAGATAAATATGTTAGAAGACATAAAAGAGAGGGGGGGTTTTGCGCTCCCAAATTGGAAATTATATTATCAGGCAGCCGCTTTAACATGGATTAAAAATTGGATAACTTTAGAGGACATGAGAACATCAATATTAGAAGGACATGACCTCATGCTTGGCTGGCATGCATTTGTGTGGTACGATAAAGATAAAAACCATTCTTACTTTAAAAGACACACGCTGAGAAAATATTTATTTGATGTCTGGAAAGACATAAAGAAAAACCACTTTTTAACAATTCCAGATTGGGTTACCCCCTTGGACGCAATAATACATCCAAATTCCATTAATGATACAAGAAATATAAGATATAAAGATTTGTTAGACAATCAAATGAAATTAAAATCTAGAATTAAACTACAAGATGAAGGGATACAAATTGATTGGTGGCATTACGCACAGATTAGATCCAGATATCAGAAAGATAGTACACTCTACATATTTAACAAAAGTAAAAACCTGTTAAGTGAGTTAATCACTAAAAACCACAACAGAGTAATTGGAAAAATATATAAATATTTGATTACCCACAAGAATATTGAATTAACATTAAAAGATAGTATGATACATTGGTGTAGAAAGATAGGTAAAGAAATTGATTTAGATACATGGGAGAAAGTTTGGATGTGTAACTGGAGAATGACAAAATCAGTTTCTTTGAAAGAGAACCAAATTAAAATGTTTTATAGATGGCATCTCCCACCAAGTAGATTAGCAAAAATGTTCCCAAAGACATCACCTCTGAGCTGGAAATGTAAGAAAGAAATAGGATCCTATTACCATCAATGGTGGACATGTAATAAAGCTAAAATGTATTGGAAAATGATAGAAAAAATGACAAAAGAAATTACAAAGCAGAAAATAGATTTCACCCCGGAGTTTTGTTTGCTAGGAATTACTAACCAAAATTATAAAAAAGAAATTTTGTACTTGATTATACATATTTTTACAGCGGCAAGGATTATATACGCGCAAAACTGGAAAGGGGAAGATATCCCCAAAGAAGAGGGAGTTATTGCAAAAATATTAGACTGCGCGGAAATGGACATGATGACAAGACGCTTGAATGAACAGGAAGAAACCAAATTTTACGCAACATGGAACAATGTTTATGAATGGATAGATAAGAATAAAAAAATAAAGAAAGAAGAGTAGCAATAAGTATAGATATTTTAGATGATTTTTTCGTATTAAGATTTATATTAGATTTAGTTTACATAGATAGAATAGAAATTTGTCTTTTCTAAAGATTTTTTTTTATTTGAAATTAATTAGAAATTTTTATATGACATTAAATTTTTTTACTAGATATTTTTTGTATTAGTAGCATTGAATTAGATATTCAACTGTGTATTCCTTTTTCTGTATCTGCAATTATACTTTTCAGAAGAGCAGGGATGATACATCCCTACATTGTATGTTAAATGTTTGTAAGTTTGTTTGTCATTTTAAAGAAAATTAATAAAAATATTTGAAAAAAAAAAAATTAAGACTCTTCGGAATTCACAAATATAGAAAAAGCCCAGATTTGGGACAGCTGGCTTGTGATTTGTATTAACTGTATTGACTATACTGAGATACCTTGCTGAACTGTGCTTTAACATCATGAAAAGAAAATAACATTTCTTTCTTCTTCTCTAATGTAGCAAAAAGAAGTGAACTTTTCTCCCCCATGAAGAAAAGTATGATCTATTAAAAGGAATTGTATGCTTCACATGAAAATAATCATAAATGTTGCTCAGCTTCTAGATCAATGTTTTTTGAGCTGCGGCACATTATTCACATTTACAAAATCCTGGGGAACATTGAGCAGGGGGGAGGGGGGCGCTAAAAATAGTTTGGACAAAAAAACCCTCTCTCTTCCTCCCTTTCGCTCTATTTCGCTCTCTCTCCCTCTTGCTCTCTCTTCCTTCCTTCCTCTTTCTTTCCCTCTCTCTCCATCCCTCTTTGTTTCTCCCTTCCTTCCACTTTTTTACTCTCTTTCTCTCTCCCTCCTTCCCTCCCTCTATGTCTTTCCCTCACCCTCCTTCCCCCTCTTTCTCTCTCTCTCTTGCTGTCTTTCTCTCTCCCCCTCTCTTGCTATCTCTCTCTTTCTCTCTCTCTTTTTTGCTTTCTCTCTCTTTCTCTCTCTCCCCCCTCTCCCTCTCTTGCCATCTCTTTCTTTCTCTCTTTTTTGCTTTATCTCTTTCTCTTTCCCCCCTCTCTCTCTTGCTATCTCTTTCTCTCTCTTGCTATCTCTCTCTCTCTCCCTCCCCCTCTCTCTTTCTCTCTCCCTCTCTTGCTATCTCTTTCTCTCTCTTGCTATCTCTTTCTCTCGCTTTTGCTTTCTCTCTTTCTCTCTCCCCCTCTCTCCCTCTCTTTCTCTCTCTTGCTATTTCTCTCTCTCTCTCTTTCTTTCTCTCTCTCTTTCTTGTGCACCACACCGCAGCAGCGGCATTGGGCAGTAGCCATGGAGCGGCGGCAGGGTGGTCAGCTGTGAGGCGGAGCTCCAGAACGGAGGCACCGACGACGACGGCTGGACATGTTGCTAGACGCTGTACATGCTGGTGTTGCGCTGGGCATGGGCGTGGGGCTGGAGCCTCCGTCCCGGCCCAGCCAGCAGGCAAGTGCCAGCCACGCAACACCAGCATGTACGGCGTACAGCAACATGTCCAGCCGCTGCTTTCGGTGCCTCCGTTCCAGAGCTCCGCCTCACAGCTGACCACCCTGCCACCTCCCCACGGCTACTGCTCAATGCCGCTGCTGCCACCGCCATCCTGCTGCCGCCGCCCTCCCGCCGGGCCCCAAAGCTCACCTGCTGCCGCCGCCAGGGAAGCTCCAGCCAGGCGGGGCACTGCAGCTGCCGGAAAACATGGAAGGCGCGGACAAGGAAGTTCAGCTTCCGGTCTCACAACTTTTTGCTCTTCGCACTCTCAGCAAAAAGTTGCGGGACCAGAAGCTGACCTTCCTTCTTCATGGCACACCCGGCCATGTCTCGCGGCACACTAGTGTGCCGCGGCACAGTGGTTGGGAAACACTGTTCTAGATGAAACTCAATACTGGTCTACCAATGGCAAAAAATCATTAAAAAAAATTCATTACTTATTTTTCTTATTAAGCTGTTAACACTACTGTGTGATTTTACAGTCCAGCCGCCCTGAGTCCCATTGGGATTGGGCAGCATAGAAGTCAATTAATAAATAATAAATAAATAAATAGAAATCATGCATCCCCCCCTCACAAATATATAAAACAGAATTTTTAAAAGAAATAAAATCCCTTGAAATTACCTTTCAGTGCGTTCCTTGGTAGTTTTGCTGTATACTGTTATTTTTTCCTGAAGAGTAGCTGCAATGGTGTTTATATTGGATTTTTTTTGTTTACCTGTCAAAAATACATGATTATGCCGAAGACCTTTGAGAAATATGTTTGTTCTCTATTGCAGCAGATTAGAAACTCAAGGTTTCTCTTCTTCTCCATTAGCAATATCTTCTAAACCTATTACTGGTAGTCCTCAACTTATAACTGGTTGCAACCAATCTGCTTTTATACCCACCTGCAGCAACCCACCGATGTGATAAAATTGATGTTTTTTGCTGAAAACCAGTATTAGAAACATTGACAGCAGAAAAAGACCTCATGGTCCATCTAGTCTACCCTTATACTATTTCCTGTATTTTATCTTAGGGTGGAAATATGTTTATCCCAGGCATGTTTAAATTCAGTTACTGTGGATTTACCAACCATGTCTGCTGGAAGTTTGTTGCAAGCATCTACTATTCTTTCAGTAAAATAATATTTTCTCACGTTGCTTCTCATCTTTCCCCCAACTAACCTCAGATTATGCCCCCTTGTTCTTGTGTTCACTTTCCTATTAAAAACCCTTCCCTCCTGAACCTTATTTAACCCTTTAACACATTTAAATGTTTTGATTATGTCCCCACCCTTTCCCTTCTGTCCTCCAGGCTATACAGATTGAGTTCATTAAGTCTTTCCTGATAAGTTTTATGCTTAAGACCTTCCACCATTTTTGTAGCCCGTCTTTGGAGCTGTTTAATTTTATCAATATCTTTTTGGAGGTGAGGTCTCCAGAACCGAACACAGTATTGCAAATGTGGTCTCACCAGTGCTCTATACAGCGGGATCACAATCTCCCTCTTCCTGCTTGCTATACCTGTCAACCTTCACTGTGCTGCTGCATTCTTTCGCTTGGTTGTCATAGAGATGGGGAGGGGTAGATTCAAGGGGGGGTTGGGAAGTGTGCAGGAGGAGAGTTAACTTTCGATTTCCCAGGTGCCAGGAGGAGTCTGTTAGATGGAAAATTCCTGAAATGTGACGGGAGGAGCAACATGTGGCACCTGATGCATCTGGACACTGGAGATTGGGCAAATGCCCAACAGGGGGTGGATAGGGGGTTTTTGATATGTGTGTAACGTGCCATTTTCCCTCAGACTTTGCTTTACTTTCGATGCTTCAAGTTCTGATTTTGATAAATTCACTTTGAACCTTAATAAAAGGAGTCTGAGTTTTATTTGTCTGAATTCTGACTGGCAGCCTTGACAATACCTCTAGCTATGAAGCCAAGCATTCTACTTGCTTTCCCTACTGCCCAGATTAGAGAGTTTTGGGGTATTACTCACCTTTAATTAAGTCAACAATGTACACACCAGTAGTAAGGCTAATAATTCCTTCACCTTCTTCAGACTTAATGTATTCCAGTAATTCATTTAGAAAAGACCTGAATAAAATAGGCATGAAATATACAAAAACATGAACTGTACAGAAATTAAAGACAAACAGATTAACTGTCAAAGTATGAATTCATGACCGGGCAGAATGTTTAGATTTTAGAACCTTTTATGAAGTCTTCATAAGACTTAGGTTCTAGACATTTTCTTCTATTTGCTCTTATTCTGCTGTATTCAGCAGCCTTTTGAAGCACATTTCTTCCTCTAAAGACATTCTTCCACCTTTAGCCTTCAAGCCATAAGCCTCTCTGATTCACAATCTCTTCTGCTACTTCTTCTAACAGAATAAAAGGCATTTTATTTCTAGAATTTAATTTATGCTTTTGAAAAAGTATGGGGGTTCTGGAATTGAGAATCACAAAATCAGCAAGTCTCCAGAGATCAAAATCTATATTCAGATGAGGAAATAGAATTCCATATTTATTTAGCTGATCTGAGGCTTTAGTAGCATCAAAAGGTTTGCAATATCCTTTCAATTAAAAAAACTCCTTTTATATGAGAGAGAAAGAGAGACAGAGACGGTGGGAGAAAGAGAGAGAGACAGAGAGATGGGGGGAGGGGGGGAGAGACAGAGAAAGAGATGGAGGGAGAGAAAGAGAGGGGAGAGAGATAGAGACAGAGAGGCAGATATTGTTATACTGAAACTGGTCTCCACTTCCCAGCTTTGGAGCATGACTAATTGGCTGGAATAGCAACACAGATAATCTAAAACTTGATGTTATCAACACCTTATATTCCAGAGAAGCTACATAGCAGATGTAGATCTTTGTACAACTGTAAAATCAATCTGCCTGGAACACTGCTCTGTACTAATTATTTCAAGAGGCCCTTTGCTTCTATTTTTCATGCTAAATGTAATAAAAATGACTGTTTAGAATCCATTTTTAACAGCATTTAATGAATCTTCAGTATAAACTACTAAATTGCAGATCTTACTTTAAGAAAGGGCTACCTACAAGTAGACCGCAATTATGAGATTCTAGAAGTATCTGTAGGATATATTCAGTAGTTCAAAAAAAGCTAAAATATAGATCAACTCAAAACTTTAGATACAAAAGTTGGTCAACAGCATGCCTATTGAGGACAGAAACAATACTGTGGGAAAATAGAAAAACTGAACTAAACATCCCCACCTAAAAGAGAGCTTACCTAGTCACTTTTTCTGATTTCCTCACAATCGCCAGTAAAGTGCTTGAAAGTGGTGGGAGATTTGAGAATGTCATAGGTGCTACTAGTTCTTCTGGTTTTTCTATATGCGACACCTAAAACAAAGGAAATATGAAGAAGTGCGTCTAGCAAATCAGAAGAAAAACAATTGACTTGATAAGGAGTCAAACAAGGAGACTTGATAGCTGTCTAAAAATATCTGAAGCAGAGGGATCAGCATTGTTCTCATTAGCACATGGAAGGACTAGAAACAATGGAATGAAACTGCAAGGGAGTCGATTTGGATTAGATGTCAGAAAAAACTTTCTAACGGTAAGGGTGATAAACTGGTGGAACAGTTTGCAACAGGAGATGGTGAGCTCGCCTTCACTGGAAGTCTTCAGAGACTGGAGAGTCATCTTTCTGGGATGGTTTAATGCAGTGGCTCTCAACCAGGGGGTCAGGACCGCTTTCGGGGTCGAATGACTATTTCATGGGGGTCGCCTGAGACCCTGAGAAAAGACAAATTTCTCCTGGTATTAGGAACTAAAGCTTCTATTATGGCATCTTGGCATATTTTTACAATCTGACCAATCAGGCATTTACAGTACGGGTGTCTCTCTGACCTTCCTGCCAATCAGCTCAAAGCTTTGTTGGGAGAATTGGGGCTAGACTTATGGTTGGGGGTTACCACAATACAAGGAACTGTATTAAGGGGTCGCGGTCTTAGAAAGGTTGAGAACCCCACTGGTTTAATGAATCCTGCTTAAGAGCTGACATCCAGAAGGAGCCAGGCACGTGCTTCCTTGTCTCTTCCAAATGCGCCCATCTCTCCCTTGGCGGAGGAGAGGGAGCGCACATAAGACACAGCACTAGAAGGAACTTTTTGGCTGCATGCTAAATGCAGGAAATCTTTCCCCTTCCGCTCCAAGAGTCTCATGAACACTCATTTCTGGCAGAGTTTTGAACAGAGAAAAGTTTCTTGCATTCAGTGTGTAGCCAAAAGGTTTCTCCTCCTCCTGCTGTGTCTTACGTGCCCACTTCTCTCCCCTACTCCACCAAGGGAGAGGGGCTGTGTTTGGAAGAGACAAGTAAGCACTGCCTAGCTCAGCTAGAAATTTGGCTATCAGCTTGGCTTCCTTAGGCAGCCCGCAAGAGCTTCTTCCCCCTCCTGCTTCGTGTGAGTCAGTGGTGGGGGAAGATCAGTGGATACCGCACCGAGGAATGGGTAGCTGTTCCTGCAAGGTATTTCCATGCACCGCCCTTGCCTGCATCCTCCGCAAGAGGGCAGGTTAAGGATGAGCAGCCTGAGCCGGTGAGCGAACAAGAAAGGTGGTGATGGGAGGAATAGCTGAGAGAGTGGCAACAGGGACATCTGCTGCTGAAGCCCTGCACTTGTGGGTTTGCTGTTCCAGAACGGTTTCACCACCACTTCACAGGCAGGAGTGCATTTCAAATTGCCATAGACAGAGCCCAGAGGATCCAACTAGTCCCATGGGGTGGGTGTGCGCTCCTGTCTTTTGCTTGCTCTCATTTCCCAACCAGGAGCTGCTCTTTTTCTGGTGGGCATTCTTTTGGCCAGAAGAGAGAGAGCTACCTCTGGCAGCGTTTTGAAATGCGCTTTTGCCTGCGAGGAGACAGTGAGGCAGGGATCGATCGCCTCCTCTTCCTCACAGGCAGGAGTGTGTTTCAAACTGCCATAGGTAGAGCCCAGGGCAGCCAAGCTAGTCATAACGGTCACCCCCAACTGTCATAACTGACATCCCCCACTGTCATAACTGACACGCCCAAATGTCATAACTGACATGCCCAACTGTCATAACTGACATCCCCAACTGTCATAACGGTCACCCCCAACTGTTATAACTGACATCCACCACTGTCATAACTGACACGCCCAACTGTCATAACTGAAACGCTCAACTGTCATAACTGACACCCCCAACTGTCATAACGGTCACCCCCAACTGTCATAACTGACACGCCCAACTGTCATAACTGACACGGCCAACTGTCATAACTGACACGCCCAACTGTCATAACTGACATCCCCAACTGTCATAACTGGCATCCCCAACTGTCATAACTGACACCCCCAACTGTCATAACTGACACCCCCAACTGTCATAACTGACATCCCCAACTGTCATAACGGACACCCACAACTGTCATAATTGACATCCCCAACTATTATAACGGTCACCCCCAACTGTCATAACTGACATCCCCCACTGTCATAACTGACACCCCCAACTGTCATAACTGACACGCCCAACTGTCATAACTGACATCCCCCACTGTCATAACTGACACGCCCAACTGTCATAACGGTCACCCCCAACTGTCATAACTGACATCCCCCACTGTCATAACTGACACGCCCAACTGTCATAACTGACACGCCCAACTGTCATAACTGACATCCCCAACTGTCATAACGGTCACCCCCAACTGTCATAACTGACATCCACCACTGTCATAACTGACACGCCCAACTGTCATAACTGACACGCTCAACTGTCATAACTGACACCCCCAACTGTCATAACGGTCATCCCCAACTGTCAAAACTGACATGCCCAACTGTCATAACTGACACGCCCAACTGTCATAACTGACACGCCCAACTGTCATAACTGACATCCCCAACTGTCATAACTGACATCCCCAACTGTCATAACTGACACCCCCAACTGTCATAACTGACACCCTCAACAGTTATAACTGACACCCCCAACTGTCATAACGGTCAGTTCCAACTGTCATAACTGACATCCCCAACTGTCATAACGGTCACCCCCAACTGTCATAACTGACAACCCCAAGTGTCATAACGGACACCCCCAACAGTCATAATGGTCACCCCCAACTGTCATAACTGACAACCCCAAGTGTCATAACGGACACCCCCAACTGTCATAACTGACAACCCCAAGTGTCATAACGGACACCCCCAACAGTCATAATGGTCACCCCCAACTGTCATAACTGACATCCCCAACTGTCATAACGGTCACCCCCAATTGTCATAACTGACACCCCCAACTGTCATAACTAACATCCCCAAGTGTCATAACGGACACCCCCAACTGTCATAACTGACACCCCCAACTGTCATAACGGTCACCCCCAATTGTCATAACTGACACCCCCAACTGTCATAACTGACATCCCCAAGTGTCATAAGGGACACCCCCAACTGTCATAACTGACACTCCCAACTGTCATAACTGACATCCCCAACTGTCATAACTGACATCCCCCACTATCATAACTGACATCCCCCACTGTCATAACTGACACGCCCAACTATCATGACTGACACGCCCAACTGTCATAACTGACACCCCCAACAGTCATAACGGTCACCCCCAACTGTCATAACTGACATCCCCCACTGTCATAACTGACACGCCCAACTGTCATAACTGACATCCCCCACTGTCATAACTGACACGCCCAACTGTCATTACCGTCACCCCCAACTGTCATAACTGACATCCCCCACTGTCATAACTGACACGCCCAAATGTCATAACTGACACGCCCAACTGTCATAACTGACATCCCCAACTGTCATAACGGTCACCCCCAACTGTCATAACTGACATCCACCACCGTCATAACTGACACGCCCAACTGTCATAACTGACACGCTCAACTGTCATAACTGACACCCCCAACTGTCATAACGGTCACCCCCAACTGTCATAACTGACACGCCCAACTGTCATAACTGACATGCCCAACTGTCATAACTGACATCCCCAACTGTCATAACTGACATCCCCAACTGTCATAACAGACATCCCCAAGTGTCATAACGGGCACCCCCAACTGTCATAATTGACATCCCCAACTGTTATAACGGTCACCCCCAATTGTCATAACTCACACCCCCCACTGTCATAACTGACACGCCCAACTGTCATAACGGTCACCCCCAACTGTCATAACTGACATCCCCCACTGTCATAACTGACACCCTCAACTGTTATAACTGACACCCCCAACTGTCATAACGGTCACCCCCAACTGTCATAACTGACAACCCCAAGTGTCATAACGGACACCCCCAACAGTCATAATGGTCACCCCCAACTGTCATAACTGACAACCCCAAGTGTCATAACGGACACCCCCAACTTTCATAACTGACATCCCCAACTGTCATAACGGTCACCCCCAATTGTCATAACTGACACCCCCAACTGTCATAACTGACATCCCCAAGTGTCATAACGGACACCCCCAACTGTCATAACTGACACTCCCAACTGTCATAACTGACACCCCCAACTGTCATAACGGTCACCCCCAATTGTCATAACTGACACCCCCAACTGTCATAACTGACATCCCCAAGTCTCATAACAGACACCCCCAACTGTCATAACTGACACTCCCAACTGTCATAACTGACATCCCCAACTGTCATAACTGACATCCCCCACTATCATAACTGACATCCCCCACTGTCATAACTGACACGCCCAACTGTCATAACTGACATCCCCCACTGTCATAACTGACATGCCCAACTGTCATAACTGACATCCCCCACTGTCATAACTGACACGCCCAACTGTCATAACTGACATCCCCCACTGTCATAACTGACACGCCCAAATGTCATAACTGACACGCCCAACTGTCATAACTGACATCCCCAACTGTCATAACGGTCACCCCCAACTGTCATAACTGACATCCACCACCGTCATAACTGACACGCCCAACTGTCATAACTGACACGCTCAACTGTCATAACTGACACCCCCAACTGTCATAACGGTCACACCCAACTGTCATAACTGACACGCCCAACTGTCATAACTGACACGCCCAACTGTCATAACTGACATGCCCAACTGTCATAACTGACATCCCCAACTGTCATAACTGACATCCCCAACTGTCAGAACAGACAGCCCCAAGTGTCATAACGGACACCCCCAACTGTCATAATTGACATCCCCAACTGTTATAATGGTCACCCCCAATTGTCATAACTCACACCCCCACTGTCATAACTGACACACCCAAATGTCATAACTGACACGCCCAACTGTCATAACTGACATCCCCAACTGTCATAACGGTCACCCCCAACTGTCATAACTGACATCCACCACCGTCATAACTGACACGCCCAACTGTCATAACTGACATCCCCAACTGTCATAACGGTCACCCCCAACTGTCCTAACTGACACCCCAAACTGTCATAACTGACACGCCCAACTGTCATAACTGACACCCGAAACTGTCATAACTGACACGCCCAACTGTCATAACTGACACGCCCAACTGTCGTAACTGACACCGCCAACTGTCATAACTGACATCCCCCACTGTCATAACTGACACGCCCAACTGTCATAACTGACACGCCCAACTGTCATAACTGACACCCCCAACTGTCATAACTGACATCCCCCACTGTCATAACTGACACCCCCAACTGTCATAACTGTGACACCCAGTTGTCATAACTGACATCCCCAACTGTCATAACTGACACCCTCAACTGTTATAACTGACACCCCCAACTGTCATAACGGTCACCCCCAACTGTCATAACTGACACGCCCAACTGTCATAACTGACATCCCCCACTGTCATAACTGACACGCCCAACTGTCATAACGGTCACCCCCAACTGTCATAACAGACATCCCCCACTGTCATAACTGACACGCCCAACTGTCATAACTGACACGCCCAACTGTCATAACTGACATCCCCAACTGTCATAACGGTCACCCCCAACTGTTATAACTGACATCCACACCTGTCATAACTGACACGCCCAACTGTCATAACTGACACGCTCAACTGTCATAACTGACACCCCCAACTGTCATAACGGTCACCCCCAACTGTCATAACTGACACGCCCAACTGTCATAACTGACACGCCCAACTGTCATAACTGACACCCCCAACTGTCATAACTGACACCCCCAACTGTCATAACTGACATCCCCAAGTGTCATAACGGACACCCCCAACTGTCATAACTGTGTCACCCAGCTGTCATAACTGACACGCCCAACTGTCATAACTGACACCCCCAACTGTCATAACTGTGACACCCAGCTGTCATAACTGACATCCGCAACTGTCATAACTGACACCCTCAACTGTTATAACTGACACCCCCAACTGTCATAACGGTCACCCCCAAATGTCATAACTGACATCCCCCACTGTCATAACTGACACGCCCAACTGTCATAACTGACACGCCCAACTGTCATAACTGACATCCCCCACTGTCATAAGTGACACGCCCAACTGTCATAACGGTCACCCCCAACTGTCATAACTGACATCCCCCACTGTCATAACTGACACGCCCAACTGTCATAACTGACACGCCCAACTGTCAAAACTGACATCCCCAACTGTCATAACGGTCACCCCCAACTGTCATAACTGACATCCACCACTGTCATAACTGACACGCCCAACTGTCATAACTGACACGCTCAACTGTCATAACTGACACCCCCAACTGTCATAACGGTCACCCCCAATTGTCATAACTGACACCCCCAACTGTCATAACTGACATCCCCAAGTCTCATAACGGACACCCCCAACTGTCATAACTGACATCCCCCACTGTCATAACTGACACGCCCAACTATCATAACTGACACGCCCAACTGTCATAACTGAAACCCCCAACAGTCATAACGGTCACCCCCAACTGTCATAACTGACATCCCCCACTGTCATAACTGACACGCCCAACTGTCATAACTGACATCCCCCACTGTCATAACTGACACACCCAACTGTCATAACGGTCACCCCCAACTGTCATAACTGACATCCCCAACTGTCATAACGGTCACCCCCAACTGTCCTAACTGACACCCCAAACTGTCATAACTGACACGCCCAACTGTCATAACTGACACCCGAAACTGTCATAACTGACATCCCCAACTGTCATAACGGTCACCCCCAACTGTCCTAACTGACACCCGAAACTGTCATAACTGACACGCCCAACTGTCATAACTGACACCGCCAACTGTCATAACTGACATCCCCCACTGTCATAACTGACACGCCCAACTGTCATAACTGACACGCCCAACTGTCATAACTGACACCCCCAACTGTCATAACTGACATCCCCCACTGTCATAACTGACACCCCCAACTGTCATAACTGTGACACCCAGTTGTCATAACTGACATCCCCAACTGTCATAACTGACACCCTCAACTGTTATAACTGACACCCCCAACTGTCATAACGGTCACCCCCAACTGTCATAACTGACACGCCCAACTGTGATAACTGACATCCCCCACTGTCATAACTGACACGCCCAACTGTCATAACGGTCACCCCCAACTGTCATAACAGACATCCCCCACTGTCATAACTGACACGCCCAACTGTCATAACTGACAAGCCCAACTGTCATAACTGACATCCCCAACTGTCATAACGGTCACCCCCAACTGTTATAACTGACATCCACCACTGTCATAACTGACACGGCCAGCTGTCATAACTGACACGCTCATCTGTCATAACTGACACCCCCAACTGTCATAACGGTCACCCCCAACTGTCATAACTGACACGCCCAACTGTCATAACTGACACGCCCAACTGTCATAACTGACACGCCCAACTGTCATAACTGACACCCCCAACTGTCATAACTGACACCCCCAACTGTCATAACTGACATCCCCAAGTGTCATAACGGACACCCCCAACTGTCATAACTGTGTCACCCAGCTGTCATAACTGACATCCCCAACTGTCATAATTGACATCCCCAACTGTTATAACGGTCACCCCCAATTGTCATAACTGACACGCCCAACTGTCATAACTGACACCCCCAACTGTCATAACTGTGACACCCAGCTGTCGTAACTGACATCCGCAACTGTCATAACTGAAACCCTCAGCTGTTATAACTGACACCCCCAACTGTCATAACGGTCACCCCCAAATGTCATAACTGACATCCCCCACTGTCATAACTGACACGCCCAACTGTCATAACTGACACCCCCAACTGTCATAACTGACATCCCCCACTGTCATAACTGACACGCCCAACTGTCATAACTGACACGCCCAACTGTCATAACTGACACGCCCAACTGTCATAACTGACACCCGAAACTGTCATAACTGACACGCCCAACTGTCATAACTGACACCGCCAACTGTCATAACTGACATCCCCCACTGTCATAACTGACACGCCCAACTGTCATAACTGACACGCCCAACTGTCATAACTGACACCCACAACTGTCATAACTGACATCCCCCACTGTCATAACAGACACGCCCAACTGTCATAACTGACACGCCCAACTGTCATAACTGACACCCCCAACTGTCATAACGGTCACCCCCAACTGTCATAACTGACCTCCCCCACTGTCATAACTGACACGCCCAACTGTCATAACTGACATGCCCAACTGTCATAACTGACATCCCCAACTGTCATAACTCACATCCCCAACTGTCATAACTGACATCCCCAAGTGTCATAACTGACACCCTCAACTGTCATAACTGACACCCCCAACTGTCATAACGGTCACTTCCAACTGTCATAACTGACATTCCCAACTGTCATAACGGTCACCCCCAACTGTCATAACTGACACCCCCATCTGTCATAACTGACACCCCTAACTGTCATAACTGACATCCCCAACTGTCATAACTGACACCCCCAACTGCCATAACGGTCACTTCCAACTGTCATAACAGACACTCCCAACTGTCATAACGGTCACTTCCAAATGTCATAACTGACACGCCCAACTGTCATAACTGACACGCCCAACTGTCATAATTGACATCCCCAACTGTCATAACGGTCACCCCCAAATGTCATAACTGACATCCCCCACTGTCATAACATACACGCCCAACTGTCATAACAGACACGCCCAACTGTCATAACTGACACCCCCAACTGTCATAACGGTCACCCACAACTGTCATAACTGACATCCCCCACTGTCATAACTGACACGCCCAACTGTCATAACTGACACGCCCAACTGTCATAACTGACATCGCCAACTGTCATAACTCACATCCCCAACTGTCATAACTGACACCCCCAATTGTCATAACTGTGACACCCAGCTGTTATAACTGACATCCCCAACTGTCATAACTGACACCCCCAACTGTCATAATGGTCACTTCCAACTGTCATAACTGATATCCCCAACTGCCATAACTGACACGCCCAACTGTCATAACTGACACGCCCAACTGTCATAACTGACACCACCAACTCTCATAACTGACACGCCCAAATGTCATAACTGACACCCGAAACTGTCATAACTGACACGCCCAACTGTCATAACTGACACCGCCAACTGTCATAACTGACATCCCCCACTGTCATAACTGACACGCCCAACTGTCATAACTGACACGCCCAACTGTCATAACTGACACTCACAACTGTCATAACTGACATCCCCCACTGTCATAACAGACACGCCCAACTGTCATAACTGACACGCCCAACTGTCATAACTGACACCCCCAACTGTCATAACGGTCACCCCCAACTGTCATAACTGACCTCCCCCACTGTCATAACTGACACGCCCAACTGTCATAACTGACATGCCCAACTGTCATAACTGACATCCCCAACTGTCATAACTCACATCCCCAACTGTCATAACTGACACCCCCAATTGTCATAACTGTGACACCAAGCTGTCATAACTGACATCCCCAACTGTCATAACTGACACCCGAAACTGTCATAACTGACACCCCCAACTGTCATAACGGTCACTTCCAACTGTCATAACTGACATCCCCAACTGTCATAACTGACACGCCCAACTGTCATAACTGACACGCCCAACTGTCATAACTGACACCCCCAACTGTCATAACTGACACCCCCAACTGTCATAACTGACACCACCAACTGTCATAACTGACACGCCCAACTGTCATAACTGACACCCCCAACTGTCATAACTGACACGCCCAACTGTCATAACTGACACCCGAAACTGTCATAACTGACACGCCCAACTGTCATAACTGACACCGCCAACTATCATAACTGACATCCCCCACTGTCATAACTGACACGCCCAACTGTCATAACTGACACGCCCAACTGTCATAACTGACACCCACAACTGTCATAACTGACATCCCCCACTGTCATAACTGACACGCCCAACTGTGATAACTGACACGCCCAACTGTCATAACTGACATCCCCCACTGTCATAACTGACACGCCGAACTGTCATAACTGACACGCCCAACTGCCATAACTGACACCCCCAACTGTCATAACTGACACCCCCAACTGTCATAACTGACACCACCAACTGTCATAACTGACACGCCCAACTGTCATAACTGACACCCCCAACTGTCATAACTGACATCCCCCACTATCATAACTGACATCCCCCACTGTCATAACTGACATGCCCAACTGTCATAACTGACACCCCCAACTGTCATAACTGTGACACCCAGCTGTCATAATTGACATCCCCAACTGTCATAACTGACATCCTCAACTGTTATAACTGACACCCCCAACTGTCATAACGGTCACCCCCAACTGTCATAACTGACATCCTCCACTGTCATAACTGACACGCCCAACTGTCATAACTGACACGCCCAACTGTCATAACTGACATCCCACTCTGTCATAACTGACACGCCCAACTGTCATAACGGTCACCCCCAACTGTCATAACTGACATCCCCCACTTTCATAACTGACACGCCCAACTGTCATAACTGTCATCCCCAACTGTCATAACGGTCACCCCCAACTGTCATAACTGACACGCCCAACTGTCATAACTGACACGCTCAACTGTCATAACTGACACTCCCAACTGTCATAACGGTCACCCCCAACTGTCATAACTGACACGCCCAACTGTCATAACTGACACGCCCAACTGTCATAATTGACATCCCCAACTGTTATAACGGTCACCCCCAATTGTCATAACTGACACCCCCAACTGTCATAAGTGACACCCCCAACTGTCATAACTGTGACACCCAGCTGTCATAACTGACATCCCCAACTGTCATAACTGACACCCTCAAATGTCATAACTGACACCCTCAACTGTCATAACTGACACCCCCAACTGTCATAACGGTCACTTCCAACTGTCATAACTGACATCCCCAACTGTCATAAAGGTCACCCCCAACTGTCATAACTGACACCCCCAACTGTCATAACTGACACCACCAACTGTCATAACTGACACCCCCAACTGTCATAACTGACATCCCCCACTATCATAACAGACATCCCCCACTGTCATAACTGACATCCACCACTGTCATAACTGACACGCCCAACTGTCATAACTGACACGCCCAACTGTCATAACTGACACCCCCAACTGTCATAACTGACATCCCCAACTGTCATAACTGACACCCCCAACTGTCATAACTGACACCCCCAACTGTCATAATTGACATCCCCAACTGTTATAACGGCCACCCCCAATTGTCATAACTGACACCCCCAACTGTCATAAGTGACACCCCCAACTGTCATAACTGTGACACCCAGCTGTCATAACTGACATCCCCAACTGTCATAACTGACACGCTCAACTGTCATAACTGACACTCCCAACTGTCATAACGGTCACCCCCAACTGTCACAACTGACATGCCCAACTGTCATAACTGACACGCCCAACTGTCATAACTGACACGCCCAACTGTCATAACTGACACCCCCAACTGTCATAACTGACACGCCCAACTGTCATAACTGACACGCCCAACTGTCATAACTGACACCCCCAACTGTCATAACTGACATCCCCAACTGTCATAACTGGCACCCCCAACTGTCATAACTGACACCCCCAACTGTCATAACTGACATCCCCAAGTGTCATAACGGACACCCCCAACTGTCATAATTGACATCCCCAACTGTTATAACGGTCACCCCCAATTGTCATAACTGACACCCCCAACTGTCATAAGTGACACCCCCAACTGTCATAACTGTGACACCCAGCTGTCATAACTGACATCCCCAACTGTCATAACTGACACCCTCAACTGTCATAACTGACACCCCCAACTGTCATAACGGTCACTTCCAACTGTCATAACTGACATCCCCAACTGTCATAACGGTCACCCCCAACTGTCATAACTGACACCCCCAACTGTCATAACTGACACCACCAACTGTCATAACTGACACCCCCAACTGTCATAACTGACATCCCCCACTATCATAACAGACATCCCCCACTGTCATAACTGACACGCCCAACTGTCATAACGGTCACCCACAACTGTCATAACTGACATCCCCCACTGTCATAACTGACACGCCCAACTGTCATAACTGACACGCCCAACTGTCATAGCTGACATCGCCAACTGTCATAACTCACATCCCCAACTGTCATAACTGACACCCCCAATTGTCATAACTGTGACACCCAGCTGTTATAACTGACATCCCCAACTGTCATAACTGACACCCCCAACTGTCATAACGGTCACTTCCAACTGTCATAACTGATATCCCCAACTGCCATAACTGACACGCCCAACTGTCATAACTGACACGCCCAACTGTCATAACTGACACCACCAACTCTCATAACTGACACGCCCAAATGTCATAACTGACACCCGAAACTGTCATAACTGACACGCCCAACTGTCATAACTGACACCGCCAACTGTCATAACTGACATCCCCCACTGTCATAACTGACACGCCCAACTGTCATAACTGACACGCCCAACTGTCATAACTGACACCCACAACTGTCATAACTGACATCCCCCACTGTCATAACAGACACGCCCAACTGTCATAACTGACACGCCCAACTGTCATAACTGACACCCCCAACTGTCATAACGGTCACCCCCAACTGTCATAACTGACCTCCCCCACTGTCATAACTGACACGCCCAACTGTCATAACTGACATGCCCAACTGTCATAACTGACATCCCCAACTGTCATAACTCACATCCCCAACTGTCATAACTGACATCCCCAAGTGTCATAACTGACACCCTCAACTGTCATAACTGACACCCCCAACTGTCATAACGGTCACTTCCAACTGTCATAACTGACATTCCCAACTGTCATAACGGTCACCCCCAACTGTCATAACTGACACCCCCATCTGTCATAACTGACACCCCTAACTGTCATAACTGACATCCCCAACTGTCATAACTGACACCCCCAACTGCCATAACGGTCACTTCCAACTGTCATAACAGACACTCCCAACTGTCATAACGGTCACTTCCAAATGTCATAACTGACACGCCCAACTGTCATAACTGACACGCCCAACTGTCATAATTGACATCCCCAACTGTCATAACGGTCACCCCCAAATGTCATAACTGACATCCCCCACTGTCATAACATACACGCCCAACTGTCATAACAGACACGCCCAACTGTCATAACTGACACCCCCAACTGTCATAACGGTCACCCACAACTGTCATAACTGACATCCCCCACTGTCATAACTGACACGCCCAACTGTCATAACTGACACGCCCAACTGTCATAACTGACATCGCCAACTGTCATAACTCACATCCCCAACTGTCATAACTGACACCCCCAATTGTCATAACTGTGACACCCAGCTGTTATAACTGACATCCCCAACTGTCATAACTGACACCCCCAACTGTCATAATGGTCACTTCCAACTGTCATAACTGATATCCCCAACTGCCATAACTGACACGCCCAACTGTCATAACTGACACGCCCAACTGTCATAACTGACACCACCAACTCTCATAACTGACACGCCCAAATGTCATAACTGACACCCGAAACTGTCATAACTGACACGCCCAACTGTCATAACTGACACCGCCAACTGTCATAACTGACATCCCCCACTGTCATAACTGACACGCCCAACTGTCATAACTGACACGCCCAACTGTCATAACTGACACTCACAACTGTCATAACTGACATCCCCCACTGTCATAACAGACACGCCCAACTGTCATAACTGACACGCCCAACTGTCATAACTGACACCCCCAACTGTCATAACGGTCACCCCCAACTGTCATAACTGACGTCCCCCACTGTCATAACTGACACGCCCAACTGTCATAACTGACATGCCCAACTGTCATAACTGACATCCCCAACTGTCATAACTCACATCCCCAACTGTCATAACTGACACCCCCAATTGTCATAACTGTGACACCAAGCTGTCATAACTGACATCCCCAACTGTCATAACTGACACCCGAAACTGTCATAACTGACACCCCCAACTGTCATAACGGTCACTTCCAACTGTCATAACTGACATCCCCAACTGTCATAACTGACACGCCCAAATGTCATAACTGACACGCCCAACTGTCATAACTGACACCCCCAACTGTCATAACTGACACCCCCAACTGTCATAACTGACACCACCAACTGTCATAACTGACACGCCCAACTGTCATAACTGACACCCCCAACTGTCATAACTGACACGCCCAACTGTCATAACTGACACCCGAAACTGTCATAACTGACACGCCCAACTGTCATAACTGACACCGCCAACTATCATAACTGACATCCCCCACTGTCATAACTGACACGCCCAACTGTCATAACTGACACGCCCAACTGTCATAACTGACACCCACAACTGTCATAACTGACATCCCCCACTGTCATAACTGACACGCCCAACTGTGATAACTGACACGCCCAACTGTCATAACTGACATCCCCCACTGTCATAACTGACACGCCGAACTGTCATAACTGACACGCCCAACTGCCATAACTGACACCCCCAACTGTCATAACTGACACCACCAACTGTCATAACTGACACCACCAACTGTCATAACTGACACGCCCAACTGTCATAACTGACACCCCCAACTGTCATAACTGACATCCCCCACTATCATAACTGACATCCCCCACTGTCATAACTGACATGCCCAACTGTCATAACTGACACCCCCAACTGTCATAACTGTGACACCCAGCTGTCATAATTGACATCCCCAACTGTCATAACTGACATCCTCAACTGTTATAACTGACACCCCCAACTGTCATAACGGTCACCCCCAACTGTCATAACTGACATCCTCCACTGTCATAACTGACACGCCCAACTGTCATAACTGACACGCCCAACTGTCATAACTGACATCCCACTCTGTCATAACTGACACGCCCAACTGTCATAACGGTCACCCCCAACTGTCATAACTGACATCCCCCACTTTCATAACTGACACGCCCAACTGTCATAACTGTCATCCCCAACTGTCATAACGGTCACCCCCAACTGTCATAACTGACATCCACCACTGTCATAACTGACACGCCCAACTGTCATAACTGACACGCTCAACTGTCATAACTGACACTCCCAACTGTCATAACGGTCACCCCCAACTGTCATAACTGACACGCCCAACTGTCATAACTGACACGCCCAACTGTCATAATTGACATCCCCAACTGTTATAACGGTCACCCCCAATTGTCATAACTGACACCCCCAACTGTCATAAGTGACACCCCCAACTGTCATAACTGTGACACCCAGCTGTCATAACTGACATCCCCAACTGTCATAACTGACACCCTCAAATGTCATAACTGACACCCTCAACTGTCATAACTGACACCCCCAACTGTCATAACGGTCACTTCCAACTGTCATAACTGACATCCCCAACTGTCATAAAGGTCACCCCAACTGTCATAACTGACACCCCCAACTGTCATAACTGACACCACCAACTGTCATAACTGACACCCCCAACTGTCATAACTGACATCCCCCACTATCATAACAGACATCCCCCACTGTCATAACTGACATCCACCACTGTCATAACTGACACGCCCAACTGTCATAACTGACACGCCCAACTGTCATAACTGACACCCCCAACTGTCATAACTGACATCCCCAACTGTCATAACTGACACCCCCAACTGTCATAACTGACACCCCCAACTGTCATAATTGACATCCCCAACTGTTATAACGGCCACCCCCAATTGTCATAACTGACACCCCCAACTGTCATAAGTGACACCCCCAACTGTCATAACTGTGACACCCAGCTGTCATAACTGACATCCCCAACTGTCATAACTGACACGCTCAACTGTCATAACTGACACTCCCAACTGTCATAACGGTCACCCCCAACTGTCACAACTGACATGCCCAACTGTCATAACTGACACGCCCAACTGTCATAACTGACACGCCCAACTGTCATAACTGACACCCCCAACTGTCATAACTGACACGCCCAACTGTCATAACTGACACGCCCAACTGTCATAACTGACACCCCCAACTGTCATAACTGACATCCCCAACTGTCATAACTGGCACCCCCAACTGTCATAACTGACACCCCCAACTGTCATAACTGACATCCCCAAGTGTCATAACGGACACCCCCAACTGTCATAATTGACATCCCCAACTGTTATAACGGTCACCCCCAATTGTCATAACTGACACCCCCAACTGTCATAAGTGACACTCCCAACTGTCATAACTGTGACACCCAGCTGTCATAACTGACATCCCCAACTGTCATAACTGACACCCTCAACTGTCATAACTGACACCCCCAACTGTCATAACGGTCACTTCCAACTGTCATAACTGACATCCCCAACTGTCATAACGGTCACCCCCAACTGTCATAACTGACACCCCCAACTGTCATAACTGACACCACCAACTGTCATAACTGACACCCCCAACTGTCATAACTGACATCCCCCACTATCATAACAGACATCCCCCACTGTCATAACTGACATGGCCAACTGTCATAACTGACACCCCCAACTGTCATAACTGTGACACCCAGCTGTCATTTCTGACATCCCCAACTGTCATAACTGACACCCTCAACTGTCATAACTGACACCCCCAACTGTCATAACGGTCACTTCCAACTATCATAACTGACATCCCCAACTGTCATAACGGTCACCCCCAACTGTCATAACTGAAACCCCCAACTGTCATAACTGACACCACCAACTGTCATAACTGACATGCCCAACTGTCATAACTGACACCCCCAACTGTCATAACTGACACGCCCAACTGTCATAACTGACACCCGAAACTGTCATAACTGACACGCCCAACTGTCATAACTGACACCGCCAACTGTCATAACTGACATCGCCCACTGTCATAACTGACACGCCCAACTGTCATAACTGACACTCCCAACTGTCATAACTGACACCCCCAACTGTCATAAATGACATCCCCCACTGTCATAACTGACACGCCGAACTGTCATAACTGACACGCCCAACTGTCATAACTGACACCCCCAACTGTCATAACGGTCACCCCCAACTGTCATAACTGACATCCCCCACTGTCATAACTGACACACCCAACTGTCATAAGTGACACGCCCAACTGTCATAACTGACACACCCAACTGTCATAACTGTGACACCCAGCTGTCATAACTGACATCCCCAACTGTCATAACTGACACCCTCAACTGTTATAACTGACACCCCCAACTGTCATAACGGTCACCCCCAACTGTCATAACTGACATCCTCCACTGTCATAACTGACACGCCCAACTGTCATAACTGACATCAGCCTCTGTCATAACTGACACGCCCAATTGTCATAACGGTCACCCCCAACTGTCATAACTGACATCCCCCACTTTCATAACTGACACGCCCAACTGTCATAACTGACATCCCCAACTGTCATAACGGTCACCCCCAACTGTCATAACTGACATCCACCACTGTCATAACTGACACGCCCAACTGTCATAGCTGACACGCTCAACTGTCATAACTGACACCCCCAACTGTCATAACGGTCACCCTCAACTGTCATAACTGACACGCCCAACTGTCATAACTGACACGCCCAACTGTCATAACTGACACGCCCAACTGTCATAACTGACACCCCCAACTGTCATAACTGACATCCCCAACTGTCATAACTGACACCCCCAACTGTCATAACTGACACCCCCAACTGTCATAATTGACATCCCCAACTGTTATAACGGTCACCCGGAATTGTCATAACTGACACCCCCAACTGTCATAAGTGACACCCCCAACTGTCATAACTGTGACACCCAGCTGTCATAACTGACATCCCCAACTGTCATAACTGACACCCTCAACTGTCATAACTGACACCCCCAACTGTCATAACGGTCAATTCCAACTGTCATAACTGACATCCCCAACTGTCATAACGGTCACTTCCAACTGTCATAACTGACATCCCCAACTGTCATAACGGTCACCCCCAACTGTCATAACTGAAACCCCCAACTGTCATAACTGACACCACCAACTGTCATAACTGACACGCCCAACTGTCATAACTGACACCCCCAACTGTCATAACTGACACGCCCAACTGTCATAACTGACACCCGAAACTGTCATAACTGACACGCCCAACTGTCATAACTGACACCGCCAACTGTCATAACTGACATCGCCCACTGTCATAACTGACACGCCCAACTGTCATAACTGACACGCCCAACTGTCATAACTGACACCCCCAACTGTCATAACTGACATCCCCCACTGTCATAACTGACACGCCGAACTGTCATAACGGTCACCCCCAACTGTCATAACTGACATCCCCCACTGTCATAACTGACACACCCAACTGTCATAAGTGACACGCCCAACTGTCATAACTGACACACCCAACTGTCATAACTGTGACACCCAGCTGTCATAACTGACATCCCCAACTGTCATAACTGACACCCTCAACTGTTATAACTGACACCCCCAACTTTCATAACGGTCACCCCCAACTGTCATAACTGACATCCTCCACTGTCATAACTGACACACCCAACTGTCATAACTGACATCCCCCTCTGTCATAACTGACACGCCCAACTGTCATAACGGTCACCCCCAACTGTCATAAATGACATCCCCCACTTTCATAACTGACACGCCCAACTGTCATAACTGACATCCCCAACTGTCATAACGGTCACCCCCAACTGTCATAACTGACATCCACCACTGTCATAACTGACACGCCCAACTGTCATAACTGACACGCTCAACTGTCATAACTGACACCCACAACTGTCATAACGGTCACCCTCAACTGTCATAACTGACACGCCCAACTGTCATAACTGACACGCCCAACTGTCATAACTGACACGCCCAACTGTCATAACTGACACCCCCAACTGTCATAACTGACACCCCCAACTGTCATAATTGACATCCCCAACTGTTATAACGGTCACCCTCAATTGTCATAACTGACACCCCCAACTGTCATAAGTGACACCCCCAACTGTCATAACTGTGACACCCAGCTGTCATAACTGACATCCCCAACTGTCATAACTGACACCCTCAACTGTCATAACTGACACCCCCAACTGTCATAACGGTCACTTCCAACTGTCATAACTGACATCCCCAACTGTCATAACGGTCACCCCCAACTCTCATAACTGACACCCCCAACTGTCATAACTGACACCACAAACTGTCATAACTGACACCCCCAACTGTCATAACTGACATCCCCCACTATCATAACAGACATCCCCCACTGTCATAACTGACATGGCCAACTGTCATAACTGACACCCCCAACTGTCATAACTGTGACACCCAGCTGTCATAACTGTGACACCCAGCTGTCATAACTGACACGCCCAACTGTCATAACTGACACGCCCAACTGTCATAACTGACAAGCCCAACTGTCATAACTGACACCCCCAGATGTCATAACTGACACCCCCAGATGTCATAACTGTCACCCCCAACTGTCATAACTGACATCCCCAACTGTCATAACTGACACCCCAAACTGTCATAACGGTCACTTCCAACTGTCATAACTGATATCCCCAACTGCCATAACTGACACGCCCAACTGTCATAACTGACACGCCCAACTGTCATAACTGACACCACCAACTCTCATAACTGACACGCCCAAATGTAATAACTGACACCCGAAACTGTCATAACTGACACGCCCAACTGTCATAACTGACACCGCCAACTGTCATAACTGACATCCCCCACTGTCATAACTGACACGCCCAACTGTCATAACTGACACGCCCAACTGTCATAACTGACACCCACAACTGTCATAACTGACATCCCCCACTGTCATAACAGACACGCCCAACTGTCATAACTGACACGCCCAACTGTCATAACTGACACCCCCAACTGTCATAACGGTCACCCCCAACTGTCATAACTGACCTCCCCCACTGTCATAAGTGACACGCCCAACTGTCATAACTGACATGCCCAACTGTCATAACTAACATCCCCAACTGTCATAACTCACATCCCCAACTGTCATAACTGACATCCCCAAGTGTCATAACTGACACCCTCAACTGTCATAACTGACACCCCCAACTGTCATAACGGTCACTTCCAACTGTCATAACTGACATTCCCAACTGTCATAACGGTCACCCCCAACTGTCATAACTGACACCCCCATCTGTCATAACTGACACCCCTAACTGTCATAACTGACATCCCCAACTGTCATAACTGACACCCCCAACTGCCATAACGGTCACTTCCAACTGTCATAACAGACACTCCCAACTGTCATAACGGTCACTTCCAAATGTCATAACTGACACGCCCAACTGTCATAACTGACACGCCCAACTGTCATAATTGACATCCCCAACTGTCATAACGGTCACCCCCAAATGTCATAACTGACATCCCCCACTGTCATAACATACACGCCCAACTGTCATAACAGACACGCCCAACTGTCATAACTGACACCCCCAACTCTCATAACGGTCACCCACAACTGTCATAACTGACATCCCCCACTGTCATAACTGACACGCCCAACTGTCATAACTGACACGCCCAACTGTCATAACTGACATCGCCAACTGTCATAACTCACATCCCCAACTGTCATAACTGACACCCCCAATTGTCATAACTGTGACACCCAGCTGTTATAACTGACATCCCCAACTGTCATAACTGACACCCCCAACTGTCATAACGGTCACTTCCAACTGTCATAACTGATATCCCCAACTGCCATAACTGACACGCCCAACTGTCATAACTGACACGCCCAACTGTCATAACTGACACCACCAACTCTCATAACTGACACGCCCAAATGTCATAACTGACACCCGAAACTGTCATAACTGACACGCCCAACTGTCATAACTGACACCGCCAACTGTCATAACTGACATCCCCCACTGTCATAACTGACACGCCCAACTGTCATAACTGACACGCCCAACTGTCATAACTGACACTCACAACTGTCATAACTGACATCCCCCACTGTCATAACAGACACGCCCAACTGTCATAACTGACATGCCCAACTGTCATAACTGACACCCCCAACTGTCATAACGGTCACCCCCAACTGTCATAACTGACCTCCCCCACAGTCATAACTGACATGCCCAACTGTCATAACTGACATGCCCAACTGTCATAACTGACATCCCCAACTGTCATAACTCACATCCCCAACTGTCATAACTGACACCCCCAATTGTCATAACTGTGACACCAAGCTGTCATAACTGACATCCCCAACTGTCATAACTGACACCCGAAACTGTCATAACTGACACCCCCAACTGTCATAACGGTCACTTCCAACTGTCATAACTGACATCCCCAACTGTCATAACTGACACGCCCAACTGTCATAACTGACACGCCCAACTGTCATAACTGACACCCCCAACTGTCATAACTGACACCCCCAACTGTCATAACTGACACCACCAACTGTCATAACTGACACGCCCAACTGTCATAACTGACACCCCCAACTGTCATAACTGACACGCCCAACTGTCATAACTGACACCCGAAACTGTCATAACTGACACGCCCAACTGTCATAACTGACACCGCCAACTATCATAACTGACATCCCCCACTGTCATAACTGACACGCCCAACTGTCATAACTGACACGCCCAACTGTCATAACTGACACCCACAACTGTCATAACTGACATCCCCCACTGTCATAACTGACACGCCCAACTGTGATAACTGACACGCCCAACTGTCATAACTGACATCCCCCACTGTCATAACTGACACGCCGAACTGTCATAACTGACACGCCCAACTGCCATAACTGACACCCCCAACTGTCATAACTGACACCACCAACTGTCATAACTGACAGCACCAACTGTCATAACTGACACGCCCAACTGTCATAACTGACACCCCCAACTGTCATAACTGACATCCCCCACTATCATAACTGACATCCCCCACTGTCATAACTGACATGCCCAACTGTCATAACTGACATCCCCAACTGTCATAACTGTGACACCCAGCTGTCATAATTGACATCCCCAACTGTCATAACTGACACCCTCAACTGTTATAACTGACACCCCCAACTGTCATAACGGTCACCCCCAACTGTCATAACTGACATCCTCCACTGTCATAACTGACACGCCCAACTGTCATAACTGACACGCCCAACTGTCATAACTGACATCCCACTCTGTCATAACTGACACGCCCAACTGTCATAACGGTCACCCCCAACTGTCATAACTGACATCCCCCACTTTCATAACTGACACGCCCAACTGTCATAACTGTCATCCCCAACTGTCATAACGGTCACCCCCAACTGTCATAACTGACATCCACCACTGTCATAACTGACACGCCCAACTGTCATAACTGACACGCTCAACTGTCATAACTGACACTCCCAACTGTCATAACGGTCACCCCCAACTGTCATAACTGACACGCCCAACTGTCATAACTGACACGCCCAACTGTCATAATTGACATCCCCAACTGTTATAACGGTCACCCCCAATTGTCATAACTGACACCCCCAACTGTCATAAGTGACACCCCCAACTCTCATAACTGTGACACCCAGCTGTCATAACTGACATCCCCAAATGTCATAACTGACACCCTCAAATGTCATAACTGACACCCTCAACTGTCATAACTGACACCCCCAACTGTCATAACGGTCACTTCCAACTGTCATAACTGACATCCCCAACTGTCATAAAGGTCACCCCCAACTGTCATAACTGACACCCCTAACTGTCATAACTGACACCACCAACTGTCATAACTGACACCCCCAACTGTCATAACTGACATCCCCCACTATCATAACAGACATCCCCCACTGTCATAACTGACATCCACCACTGTCATAACTGACACGCCCAACTGTCATAACTGACACGCCCAACTGCCATAACTGACATCCCCAACTATCAT
>NC_091959.1:29976008-29978508 GCF_031021105.1 Erythrolamprus reginae | reverse complement strand
AACTTACTCAGTATGTATCATCTAAACGAAGACTTATGCTCTTAGAAAAAGAACTCCACGTTATCAAGAACGAGACAGTTGTTGCTCGTGCTTTTCCAATTAGAGGTGTTTACTACTTAAAGGCAAAACCCCAGATGAAAATTGAAGCAAGTATAAAAGTTCCAAGGTGCAGAGAGAGAGAGAGAGAGAGAGAGAGAGAGAGAGAGAGAGAGAGAGAGAGAGAGAGAGCCAAACCTGTTGCTACTGCAGAAACGAAGGCTCCTAGAGCCGATGAAGTTCAAAAGGTTGATCAAAGAACCAACCTGAGGTTCCGCATAACGTTGCAAACGTTAAACCTGTACTGACTAACTACTAATCTTTTCATTCCAGATGTGTTCACCGTTGGCATCGTCGTTTGGGCCATGCATCCTTTGCAGTTTTATCCAAGATGCCTGAATTTGTCAATGGTTGATAGTAGTAGTTGCGAAATTTACTTGGATTGTTCCGTTGGTATCCAAAGCAGCCCCTATTGGCAAACGTGCCACACGTTTGTGTGCACGGATTATTATTATTATTATTTTTTCGGGGGGGAGGGGGGGCTCATACCGACATTGTCGGTCCATTTCGACCTACTAAAGGTAATTTTCAAGTATTTCTTAACTATGCTTGATAATTATCCTAGATACGGTTTTGCGTATGTAACGAAACAAAAATCCTCTGGCCTTTCAGATCTTCGAAGACTTTGCTGCACACGTCTTCAATCGATCCCCATTGGGAGATCGTGGTGGAGAATTCATGTCTCAGCAATGGCAAGGATGGATGGAGACGAAATGGAATCCGTCACCAAACCTCAACACCTTACACTCCAAGCCACAGAGAGAGAGAGACAGAGACAGACAGGCGGACAGGGGGCTGGGGGGGCGGGAGCTGTACAGGCCAGGCTTCCGTCGGCGCTCGGCTCAGGCCGGTAGACCGGGGCCACTACCGCGCAACGACGGCACCCGCGGCCTGCGCTGGGATCGGCCGGGTAGACCGGTTCGCGGACGGTCCCACAACGCGGCACGTGCTCCCCGCGACGGGTACGAACGAGACGCCGTCTTCCCGCGCCGGCCGCCGGGTCGGAGAGGCCCGGTAGACCGGAACGACTACCGTCCGCGCACGGCCCCGGGGCCCCGCGCCGTCACAGAGTCGACGGGCAGGGTCCGCCGGCGCCGCCCAGGCCGCGTTCCCGTTCCGCGCGCCCGTGCGGGGTCCCCGAACGAGAGGCCGCCTTCCCGCGCCGGCGGCCGGGGTCGGAGAGGCCCGGTAGACCGGTCCGAATACCGTCCGAGGAGTTTCCCGGGGGCCCGCTGGGACCGAGTGGAGGTCCGAGGTCGGCGAACGGTATCCCCGCTCAAGGGGCACGACTGGGATAGGCCCGGTAGACCGGTACGCCTACCGTTCGCGGACGGCCCCGAGCTGCCAAACCGAGGCCGTTGATCCAGACGCCGCGTCGCGGCCGAGGTCCCCGAACGAGACGCTTGCTTGGAGCGCCGGCGCACGGGGTCGGAGAGGCCTGGTAGACCGGTGTGAGCACCGTCCGCGGAGCTTCCCGGGGACCCGGGGCCGCCGGCCAGGTTTCGGCCGAGGCCCGGGACCGGGCTCCCCCTCGCTGGGATCCAGTTCCGCCCGGCCGGCGCCCCGCTGGGACCGGCTGCAGGTCCGGGGGTCCGCCAACGGTTTGCGCGCTGGGGGCGCGCGACTGGGTACACCGGTGCCGCTACCGGTCGCGGGCGGCGCCGCGACGGGCGAGGTCCGTCACCGAGGCGCGGCGCTTCCCAGGCCGAGTTCCCCTAACGAGACGTTGGCTTCCCGCGCCGGCGCCCGGGGCCCCGAGAGGCCCGGTAGACCGGTGTGAACACCGTCCGCGGAGCTGCCCGGGGATCCGGGCCGCCGGCCAGGTTTCGGCCGAGGCCCGGGACCGGGCTCCCCTCGCTGGGATCCAGTTCCGCCCGGGCGGCGCCCCGCTGGGACCGGCTGCAGGTCCGGGGGTCCGCCAACGGTTTGCGCGCTGCAGGCGCTTCCCAGGTCGAGTTCCCCTAACGAGACGGTGGCTTCCCGCGCCGGCGCTCGGGGCGCCGAGAGGCCCGGTAGACCGGTGTGAGCACCGTCCGCGGAGCTGCCCGGGGGTCCGGGCCGCCGCCCAGGTTTCGGCCGAGGCCCGGGATCGGGCTCACCTTGTTGGGATCCAGTTCCGCCCGGCCGGCGCCCCGATGGGACCGGCTGGAGATCCGGGGGTCCGCCAACGGTTTGCGCGCTGGCGGCGCGCGATTGGGTACACCGGTGCCGCTACCGGTCGCGGGCGGCCCCGGGGCCCCGCGCCGGTCTGTCGGCGAGGCGCGGGGCTTCCCAGGTCGCGTTCCCCGAACGAGACGGTGGCTTCCCGCGCCGGCGCCCGGGGTCCGAGAGGCCGAGTGGACCGGTCCGACTAAAGTTCGCGAAGGGCCCCTGGGCCCCCAGCCGTCCCCGCGCCGACGCCCGA
>NC_091959.1:29963508-29966008 GCF_031021105.1 Erythrolamprus reginae | reverse complement strand
CACCAGAAAGAGTCTGCTGGGAGTTTTTGTCCCCCTTCCAACTTCTGCCGGTAGACCTGGGGGCGGGGCGGGGCGGGCTCCCTCTCTCTCCTCTTTTCCTTTCGACCTCTCTCTTCCCCACGCTGGTGATCTGACAAGTGGTCCGTCTTCGACACCAGACGCTTGTTTCTTCCTCACGCTCTCTAGCTCTATTTAGGTTCTATTTAATTAACAAAGCCATTTTGGATTCGTGGCTGGCCATGCCAGCGTAAGTTAAAGTTCATCGACGCAAACCCACGCCTGCCGGTGCAACCGCCGGGACCGATATGGGAAAGGGAGGGCTGGTTTCTTCACCGGTTCAGTCACCTAGGAGACGAGCCGCTGTGTCAGGACCCTTTTTTCCCCCTTCCCGACCCGCTAGTATTTCGAGCCATTTTTTTTTTAGTGGCCAAGGATGGATATTTCCCCCCACCGGCTATAATGTAGAGAGGAAACATTTTCCATCCGGTATCCAACCGGCCACATTCGCGATACTGTAGCATCGCCGACGTAAAAGAAACTCGAAACAAAATGGGAAATTATCCAACTTCAACTAACTTCACATTGCGGCCCCTTGTCCTTGTGTTCACTTTCCTATCAGAAACGCTTCCCTCCCGAACCTTATATCCAGGTTACAACCAGCCCAGGAGAACAGACTTCCAACGCACTCAATATCCTGATTCGCAACGCTCTCAATCTGCGGCAGGCGCAGAAGCTCCAGCAACTCCGACAGATCATCTCAACGAGGTTCCAGAAGTGAACCACGTCCTTCCGTCGGTTCTTTGGTCCCGAACAACGTTCCACAGTCAGATCCAGAGCATGACATCCGACGTTTATGGACTTTAGATAGCGGAGCCGCTTTTCACGTTACTTGCCAAAGAGAACTTTTCACAGAACTACGTAAGACTGACATAAAAGAACTACATTCAGGGTCAAATCACCTATGCAAAGTTGAAGGAGAAGGGAAACTGCTTACGTAAAAGAATTAGACCAAACGATTCCACGTGTTCTATACATTCCGGAAGCTGCAAGTAACTTACTCAGTATGTATCATCTAAACGAAGACTTATGCTCTTAGAAAAAGAACTCCACGTTATCAAGAACGAGACAGTTGTTGCTCGTGCTTTTCCAATTAGAGGTGTTTACTACTTAAAGGCAAAACCCCAGATGAAAATTGAAGCAAGTATAAAAGTTCCAAGGTGCAGAGAGAGAGAGAGAGAGAGAGAGAGAGAGAGAGAGAGAGAGAGAGAGAGAGAGAGAGAGCCAAACCTGTTGCTACTGCAGAAACGAAGGCTCCTAGAGCCGATGAAGTTCAAAAGGTTGATCAAAGAACCAACCTGAGGTTCCGCATAACGTTGCAAACGTTAAACCTGTACTGACTAACTACTAATCTTTTCATTCCAGATGTGTTCACCGTTGGCATCGTCGTTTGGGCCATGCATCCTTTGCAGTTTTATCCAAGATGCCTGAATTTGTCAATGGTTGATAGTAGTAGTTGCGAAATTTACTTGGATTGTTCCGTTGGTATCCAAAGCAGCCCCTATTGGCAAACGCCACACGTTTGTGTGCACGGATTATTATTATTATTATTTTTTCGGGGGGGAGGGGGGGCTCATACCGACATTGTCGGTCCATTTCGACCTACTAAAGGTAATTTTCAAGTATTTCTTAACTATGCTTGATAATTATCCTAGATACGGTTTTGCGTATGTAACGAAACAAAAATCCTCTGGCCTTTCAGATCTTCGAAGACTTTGCTGCACACGTCTTCAATCGATCCCCATTGGGAGATCGTGGTGGAGAATTCATGTCTCAGCAATGGCAAGGATGGATGGAGACGAAATGGAATCCGTCACCAAACCTCAACACCTTACACTCCAAGCCACAGAGAGAGAGAGACAGAGACAGACAGGCGGACAGGGGGCTGGGGGGGGCGGGAGCTGTACAGGCCAGGCTTCCGTCAGCGCTCGGTTCAGGCCGGTAGACCGGGGCCACTACCGCGCAACGACGGCACCCGCGGCCCGCGCTGGGATCGGCCGGGTAGACCGGTTCGCGGACGGTCCCACAACGCGGCACGTGCTCCCCGCGACGGGTACGAACGAGACGCCGTCTTCCCGCGCCGGCCGCCGGGTCGGAGAGGCCCGGTAGACCGGAACGACTACCGTCCGCGCACGGCCCCGGGGCCCCGCGCCGTCACAGAGTCGACGGGCAGGGTCCGCCGGCGCCGCCCAGGCCGCGTTCCCGTTCCGCGCGCCCGTGCGGGGTCCCCGAACGAGAGGCCGCCTTCCCGCGCCGGCGGCCGGGGTCGGAGAGGCCCGGTAGACCGGTCCGAATACCGTCCGAGGAGTTTCCCGGGGGCCCGCTGGGACCGAGTGGAGGTCCGAGGTCGGCGAACGGTATCCCCGCTCAAGGGGCACGACTGGGATAGGCCCGGTAGACCGGTACGCCTACCGTTCGCGGACGGCCCCGAGCTGCCAAACCG
>NC_091959.1:29893308-29963308 GCF_031021105.1 Erythrolamprus reginae | reverse complement strand
AGAGGATCCACCTGAAGGATTCCTCCTATAATTTCTGCCATTTTTGCTTGGAGGTCTTCATCTTTTTCTTCTGTTATATTCTGGAATCTCAAGCCGTAAGATGCACATTGTAACTCTGAATGTGTTATTGATTCATTGTATCCTTTGTTTGGAAAATCACTTCTGTCTTCAAAATCATCCATTCTTTGTTCAACTTTATCCATTTTATCTTCTACTGTCTTAATTCTTTGTTCATTCTCTTTTAATGTCTGTTGTATTTCTGCTACTTTGTTGTCTACTTCTTTCATCTTTGCTTTCATTTCTTCTGTGTCCACTTTCAACTCCCCCATTTCCGCTTTTAACTCTTCACGTTGTTGTTTTGCTTCATTTTGAGATTTCAGCATAAAGTCTTGCATGACCGCCAACATTTCCTGGATTGTTTGTAATGTAGGCTGTGATTGTGGTTTTTCCCTTCTCCTTCTCCTTTTCTTTATCTTTAGATAACATACTTGTAATTGTTTTTTGATGTACAGGAGAAGGTAATGGAGACACTTGTGGAGATATAGAAGTTAGTGTTGATTTTTTAATTGTCTTTGTAGTGGTGGATGTACTTGACATTCTGTATATAATGTATTATAGAGGAGGTGGAAATCCTTCCACTTCTTTAAATTTTCATTTACTTTTTAATAAAAGATTGATGTATCCAAATAAACTCCAAACAAGATTTAAAAATTACAACTGTAGGTCTAATTCAAAAAATGAAAAGAAAATAGTCTTCTTATCTATTTATGTTTCACTCTTAAGCAAAAAAGAAGAAGGCAATAAGAATTAAATCTATCACTTTAACAGAAATATTAACTTAAGAATCAATATTATCAACAACTTAGTTATATTATGCTTAAAATACTTTATGAACAATAATATCACTTAGTTATTTTATTTCTAAAATTTATGCAACTTAATAGTGTAAAGTAATGTAAAGGTTTAAAATCTAAAAACTTACTGTAAAATGTTACTACACTAAACTTAAAACTTTGATCTTATAAATTGTAAAATATCTTATATAATTAAATGAATTAATTAAAAAGAAATAGTAATTTATACTAATTTTTAAAAAGTTAAGCAAGTAAATATGTTTTAGTCTAGCTTTAATAGTACCAACCTCGTTCTTTTAGGTTAAAGTGCACCAAACCAGGGAAGAGGAAAATTCAAATTAGCAATTCATTATATCAGTTAATTATCAATCTAAAGAAAATATCAGAATAATAAAACAGGAATAAGGAAAATAAGAAAAAAAATATAAGAAAAAGAAAACACCAAGTAGATATCAAATATGGTTGAATCTAATTATTACTATAAAGTAAAAAATATATCTAAAAAACCATTTAATAAACCAACAATATTCAAATATACTTAATATATAATTCTTCTTTTCTTCAGAAATCCTTTGAATGTTTTTCATAATACCATTATTTTAAAGATGCAGAAATAGTCTGAGATTGACCAACCCTCAATTACATAAATGTCATTGCCATTTTTTAAATTTCTGTCTCTCTACCTCTGTCATCTCTATTTCTAATATCTCTATCTTTCTGTCTTTAGAGTGACAATCATGAGGGCACCATAAAAGAATTGCTTCAGTGTGGAGATATGCTTCACCAAATGATCAAAGATGAACAAAAAAGAGAAGAAATAAGAAAGAAACTGCACTTGTTGCAAAACAGACATAATTCTCTCAAGGTAGATTTTGCAGCCTTTCCAGCTCTGGATAAAGTTCTGAATGTTACATATGTAATAAGTCAGACATTATGAAGATCCTAACTTTTATACAGTGGTACCTCTACCTAACAATGCCTCTACTTACAAAATTTTCTAGATAAGACCCGGTGTTCGAGATTTTTTTGCCACTTCTCAAGAACCATTTTCCACTTACAAACCCAAGCTTCCAAAACTGTAACCAGAAAAAGCAGGGAGAAGCCTCCATGGGGTCTCTCTAGGAATCTCCTGGGAGGAAACAGGGCCAGAAAAGGCGGGGTGAAGCCTCCATGGGATCTCTCTAGGAAGCTCTTGATAGGAAACAGAAGGTGGTGTTGCTCCAGCTCCAACAGTCCTTTGATGAAGCTGATTTTCTGGGCCCAAAACAGTCAGGATTCAGGCCCGTCTACAGCATGGAAACTGCTTTTAATGTATTTGTATGTATGTATGTATGTATGTATGTATGTATGTGTATGTATGTATGTATGTATGTATCACATGTTTTTTGCTGAAATTTTAAAATTAAGGGACACTAGGATGGCACCATTTCGGCCTTATTCTGGCCTCATCAGCTAGCCACACCCTTACTGGGATTTGATCCGGCAGCTTCTGCCTTGCAAATCCCAGTAAGGGTGTGGCTAGCTGATGAGGCCAGAATAAGGCCGAAATGGTGCCATCCTAGTCTCCCTTAATTTTAAAATTTCAGCAAAAAACATGTGATACATACAGAATATAGTTGTCGGCTATGAATAAATTAACGGCCTTGTAATGGCCCTGGGTTGGGCCTAAAGGCAAAAAGGAGCTGTGACGTTCCTTCAATATACCAGGGTGATCTGACATATATCACATGTTTTTTTGCTGAATTTGAAAATTAAGGGAGACTAGGATAGATCTATTTCGGTCTTATTTTGGCCTCATCAGCTAGCCATACCCACTGGGACTTGAACCTGCAACCTTTGCCTTATATATATATGACGGTCTTGGTATATTTGGGTTTTTTCCCGTGTAGGATTTAGAAATTTCTGGCGACGTTTCCTGATAACCAGCCCTCATTAACAAACGTATCCCAGCCATAGAAACTGAAACCAGACTCAGAACACACATTGCAAAACAATCAAGTAGCCTGCAAGTTCCAACTACTCAGGATATCACGCCTAATCCACAATCATTAACTAATCAGCATACCTCAGTTACATCAACGAACCCAGGTGTTACCCCACTGACTCACCAGGAAGTTTCTACACAGCAGGCAATTGCTGAGCCATCAAACCACACCCATCCACTAGTATTTATAGAAGGAAGGCAGCTCAGGTCTCGCTGTGTTCGCCCTAGAATAAGGACAGAAGCACCAGCCTGAAGATGACGAGTGGGACCTCGTCGAAACATCGCCAGAAATTTCCAAATCCTACACGGGAAGAAACCCGAATATGCCAAGACCATCATATATATATATGTTTTCGTAGATTTTCACGGGTACAGGTATGACGGTCTTGGTATATTCAGGTTTCTTCCCGTGTAGGATTTGGAAATTTCTGGCGACGTTTCGACGAGGTCTCACTCATCATCTTCAGGCTGGTGTTTCTGTCCTTGTTCTAAGGTGAACACTGCAAGACCTGAGCTGCCTTCCTTCTATAAATACTGGTGGCTGGGTGTGGTTTGATGGCTCAGCAATTGCCTGCTGTGTAGAAACTTCCTGGTGAGTCAGTGGGGTAACATCTTGGGTCGTTGATGTAGTGAAGTATGCTGATTAGTTCAGCTACATCAACGACCCAAGATGTTACCCCACTGACTCACCAGGAAGTTTCTACACAACAGGCAATTGCTGGTGACGTTTCGACGAGGTGACACTCGTCATCTTCAGGCTGGTGTTTCTGTCCTTCTTCTAAGGTGAACACTGCGAGACCTGAGCTGCCTTCCTTCTATAAATACTGGTGGCTGGGTGTGGTTTGATGGCTCAGCAATTGCCTGCTGTGTAGAAACTTCCTGGTGAGTCAGTGGGGTAACAATTGGGGTCGTTGATGTAGCTGAGGTATGCTGATTAGTTAATGGTTGTAGATTAGGCGTGATATCCTGAGTAGTTGGAACTTGCAGGCTACTTGATTGTTTTACAATGTGTGTTCTGAGTCTGATTTCTATGGCTGGGATACGTTTGAGGGCTGGTTTCCAGATGTCTGGTAAGCGGGAGGTATCATCCCGCTTGTTCATATTTTGGGGATGTTTTTCTATCTCGATGGCTTCCATGATTATTCTTTTGCTGTACTGTTCTGTTTTGGAAATTAATTTGGTGCTGTCAAAATCAATTTCATGTCTTGTAGTTTTGAAGTGTTTGAAAAGGGAGGAGTTTTTTTCTTTTTTCTTTAATGCATTCTTATGTTCTGCAACACGTGCATTTACTCTCCTGTTAGTTTGTCCAATATATGTGGCTGGGCAGATTTTACACGGTATTTGATAAACTCCCTGGTTTTCTAGTTGGATATTGTCTTTCGGGTTTCTTAGGATGTTGGCTATTTTTTTATCTGTACCAAAGGCTGTCTTGATGTTGTGATTGCGGAGAATTTTACTGATTTTATCTGTGGTGCCTTTGATGTAAGGGAGGAGGGCAATGCCATTGTCCTGTTCTGTGTCTTGGTTCTTGGGGGATATATCGTGAAAATCTATGAAAACATATATATATATATATATATATATATATATATATATATATATATGTATTTGTTTTCGTAAATTTTCACGGGTATATGTATGTAGATTGTTCTAAGTTCGGGTTTTGCCCTGTGTAATGTTTTGCATGTCTATGCGACGTTTCGGTGAAATCACATTCACCATCTTCAGGCTGGAGTTCCAATCTTTGTGTTGTTGTAAATGGAATATTAGCAAACTGACATTTCTTCCCAGTATGTAGTGTGGGGGTGGAGATTTGCTTTGAATGTAGCAAATAGATTGGGTGACTATGCTTCAGTGATCTGATTGGTTGGTGTAATCATAGTTGTTAGAAGGAATGACATGAAGATTTTATGAAGTTTTTTGTTTAAGGCTGATTTCCAAATATAAAATTCTAAAATCATAATAATTAGAAGGATTGACATGTTGATTATTATGAAGTGTTTATTTTGTTTAAGGCTGGTTTCCAAATCTCTGGCAGGCGGGAGGTATCATCCCTTTTATTTAAACAAAGGGGTCTCTTTTCAATTTCGATAGCTTCTAGAGAGATTCTTTTATATAAATTCTCTGTTTTGTGGAGTAATTTAGTTTTTTCAAAGTCAATTTCGTGCCCTGTTTTTTTAATGTGCTGGACAAGGGAGGAGGTCTTTTCTTGTTTTTTGACTGCATTCACATGTTCTGCTATGCGTTGGCTCACTCTTTGGTTAGTTTGTCCAATGTATGTGGCTGCACATGTTTTGCAAGGGATTTCATAGATTCCTTGGTATTCCAATTGGATTTTATCTTTGGGGCTCCTTAGGATATTAGATATTTTTTGGTTGGTGCAAAATGAGGTTTTGATGTTATGTTTGTGCAGGATTTTACTAATTTTATCCGTGGTGCCTTTGATGTAAGGAAGGATGGTGGTGCCATTGTCCTGTTCTTGATCTTGTTTTTGGGGGGGTGTCTCTTTATTGATTAGGTTTGTTATTGTTTTCTCTTTGAATCCATTAGAAATTAGTACATCTTTGAGTTTGTTCAATTCAGTTTTTAAGTGCTCATGGTCAGCTAAGCGTTTGGTTCTGGTGATGAGAGTTTTGGCCACTGAGGTGATTTGTGCGCACAAATCACCTCAGTGGCCAAAACTCTCATCACCAGAACCAAACGCTTAGCTGACCATGAGCACTTAAAAACTGAATTGAACAAACTCAAAGATGTACTAATTTCTAATGGATTCAAAGAGAAAACAATAACAAACCTAATCAATAAAGAGACACCCCCCAAAAAACAAGATCAAGAACAGGACAATGGCACCACCATCCTTCCTTACATCAAAGGCACCACGGATAAAATTAGTAAAATCCTGCACAAACATAACATCAAAACCTCATTTTGCACCAACCAAAAAATATCTAATATCCTAAGGAGCCCCAAAGATAAAATCCAATTGGAATACCAAGGAATCTATGAAATCCCTTGCAAAACATGTGCAGCCACATACATTGGACAAACTAACCGAAGAGTGAGCCAACGCATAGCAGAACATGTGAATGCAGTCAAAAAACAAGAAAAGACCTCCTCCCTTGTCCAGCACATTAAAAAAACAGGGCACGAAATTGACTTTGAAAAAACTAAATTACTCCACAAAACAGAGAATTTATATAAAAGAATCTCTCTAGAAGCTATCGAAATTGAAAAGAGACCCCTTTGTTTAAATAAAAGGGATGATACCTCCCGCCTGCCAGAGATTTGGAAACCAGCCTTAAACAAAATAAACACTTCATAATAATCAACATGTCAATCCTTCTAATTATTATGATTTTAGAATTTTATATTTGGAAATCAGCCTTAAACAAAAAACTTCATAAAATCTTCATGTCATTCCTTCTAACAACTATGATTACACCAACCAATCAGATCACTGAAGCATAGTCACCCAATCTATTTGCTACATTCAAAGCAAATCTCCACCCCCACACTACATACTGGGAAGAAATGTCAGTTTGCTAATATTCCATTTACAACAACACAAAGATTGGAACTCCAGCCTGAAGATGGTGAATGTGATTTCACCGAAACGTCGCATAGACATGCAAAACATTACACAGGGCAAAACCCGAACTCAGAACAATCTACATATATATATATATATATATGAGAAATATATTTTTTAAAAATTAATAAATAAATCTTTATATTTAAAAAAGGAAACTGTTTTGGTCGCGCTGACGGATGATCTCTGGTGGGCCCAGGATTGCAGTCAATCCTCTATCCTGGTGCTTCTTGACTTCTTAGCGGCTTTTGATACCATCGACCATGGTTTCCTTCTGCACCAGCTGGAGGGATAGGAGTGGGAGGCACTGTTCTACAGTGGTTTATCTCCTACCTCTCCCGTCGGTCGCAATCGGTATTAGCGGGGGGTCAGAGGTCGACTCCTAGGTCCCCTAGGTCGACTCCTAGAAACCCTTGTGGGGTTTCTCAGGGGTTGGTCCTCTCCCCCCTGCTGTTTAATATCCACATGAAACTGGTGGGTGAGATTATCCAAGGACACGGTGTGAGTTACCATCAGTATGTGAGGAGCTGCCACATAGAAGAAGAGATCAAGCTCTTGAAGAATGCTTGGAGATTACAACTGGTGCAGAATTAAGCTGTGCAAACTGTTGTGGGTACACCTAGGTACACCCACCTAGGTACACCCACATTACACTGGCTCCCTATTGGTCTCTGGTCAAAATAAACAATACAAGATGTTGCTCATTGCTTTTAAAGCCTTACTTAGTCTTAGGGCCAGGTTAGCTTTGAGACCACCTTATGCCACACAACTCAAACGACCAGTGAGATCCCACAGTGTTGGCTGGCAGGCCTGCAGGAGAGAGCCTTCTCTGTGGATCTCTGGAACCAGTTAGCTCCGGAAGTCAGGACTGCCCCCAACCCTATTAGCCTTCCGAAAAGCAGTTAGGACCAATGTTCCCTCTAATTTTTTTTGGGTGTGGACGGAAAAGTATAGTGTCTGAGCGGAAGTATAAATAAATGAATGAATGAATGAATGAATGAATTTTCATGCCTGATTTTTTTTTAAAGATGTCACCCAAAACAACTTATTGCGTAATTATTTGGGGCTCAGTGCTGGGGCAGAATAAGGTCCCTTCCCATTCTGTTATAAATAAATAAATTTTCATGCCTCAGGACCTGATCTTTTTTTTTCACATATGCCACTCAAGACAACTTATTGTGTAATTATTTGGGCCTCAGTGCTGGGGCATAATAAGGTCCCTTCCCACTATGTTATTCTGTTATTTTATATTTCAATTAATATCATTATCCTCTTATAAATCCAGATAGGCCATCAGGCCTCCTCCTCCTTCTTATACATTCTTCTTAAAAGAAACAAAAAACCCTTATACAACTTTTTCCTAATTACGAAAAAAAAATTCCCTTCTTTTTTTATTAAAAGAAATTAATAATAAAACAAAACCAAAAATCTATTACTATTCAAACTACAACAACCAGCAAAACCAAAAGCACAACTATTAATAAATCCATGCTTTAAAATTGTCATTTCTTAAATATTTATCATAGTATTATAGTAATCTAATAATACTATGAAAATCTATCTGAACACCAATGCATCAATTAATATATTTCCATATTTACTTTTCTATAATTTCATTCAATATCTCAAAGCTCAATTAATTTTCAGGCACTTAGCATTTACTATTATTAACTTTCATCAATCTTCTACATTTCCAAGTATATTTTAAATTCATAATGCAAGGTCCTAAAATCATACAGTAGAAGTCATAAACCCCTTAATTTTACCTATGTAATTCTACATAGTTCTAAAATTCTAATCCAATTTTACAAATTAATACATCCTAATACTGTATTAAACAACATCTAAATATATCTTTTACCATCATTCCATAGTCAACCCATATTTAATAATCAATCATCCCTCCTCAAATTTCCACCACTGTCTCATTTCTGGGTCCCTCTCCTGTCTCTCCCCCTTTTCTCTCTCATTTGTTTCTCATTTTTCCCTCTTCCTCCCTTTTTCTCTCATTCCTTCCCCCTCTCACTTCCCCTCTCTTTTTTCATCCCTGTCTCCTCTCCCCCCTGTGTGTGTGTGTGTGTGTGTACACACTCTTGAACCATTTCCAAAAACAGGTGAGGGCTGGGGGGGTTTCTCTCTTATTCATTGGGTGCTTCTCTCTCTCTTTAGTTTCTCTCTCTTTCCTCTGATTCTCTGCCTCAAGCATTTTCTCATTTCTCTTTTTTCTCCCATTTTTTCTCTCATTTCTCTCTCTCTCACTCACTCACTTCCTCTCCTTTTCTCTCCCTCTCTTCTCTCTCTCGTTCTCTCTCTCCTGCTATCTCTCTCTTTCTCTCTCCCCCTCTTGCTCTCTCTCTTTCTCACTCTTTCTCTCTCCCTCTCTTTTTTCTCTCTCACTCTGTCTCTTGCTCTGTCTGTTGCTCTCTCTCTTGCTTTCTCTCTCTCTCGTTCTCTCTTTCTCTTCCTTTCTTCTCTCTCTCTCTTCCTTCCTCTCCTTTTCTCTCTCTCTCTTGCTTTCTTTCTCTCTCACTCTCTTTTTCTTTCTCTCTCTCTCTTGCTTTCTCTTTCTTTCTCTCTCTTGCTTTCTCTCTCTTTCTCTCTCTCTCTTGCTCTCTCTTGCTATCTATCCCTTTCTCTCTCTCTCTCGTACACCATGCTGGCAACTGCAGCATTGGGCAGTAGCCATGGGTCGGCGGTGGGATGGGAGCTCCAGGGCAGAGGCACCAACGGCAGCGGCTGGATGTGAGAGAGAAAAAAGAGAGAGGGAGAGAGAAAGAGTGAGAAAAGGAGAAAGAGGGCGAGAGAGAAAGAGTGAGAAAGAGAGAGAGCAAGAGGGGGGAGAAAGAAAGAGAGAGAGAGCGGAAAGAGAGAGAGTGGAAAGAGAGAGAGTGGAAAGAGAGAGAGTGGAAAGAGAGAGAGTGGAGGGCGGCTTGTGGGTACACGGCACCCTGGGGGAGTGGCAAAGCATGGCCCCAGCGCCGGATTCCGCCGTCGCCTCTACCCGCAGCCAGCTCCCCAGCTAAGAGGCAACGGCCGCGTCCACCCCTTCACCCTCTCCGGCATCGCCAGCCATAAGCGTGGCTCTCCAAGAGCTCAGCGGCAACGTGAGTTGAGCAGCGGCGGCTGCTTTCGGCTCAGGGTGGGCTTGGCGGTGGTGGTTGGCCAAAGTGCAGTGCAGCGTAATCTGAGGCCAGGCAAAGAAACCGCCCGATCCAAAGGCTGGAGGGGGATGCTTTATTTGGGGGGGGGGAAGGAACGCCATGCATCCACGGCCACAACTTTTATCCCTCATGCACTCTATTTCTCTCTCATACACCACGTCAGCAACTGGTTGTGTTGCTGGACCCCGTACATGCTGGCGCTGCACTGGGCATGGGCGTTGGTCTGGCATTTGCCCACTGGCTGGGCTGGGACAGAGGTGCCAGACCGGCACCCATGCCCAGCAGAGCGCCAGCATGTACGGCTTCCAGCAACACGACCAGCTGCCGCTGCCAGCACCCTCCCACTCCTATTTCAACCCCTGCTTGGCAGTGGCACCTTTGCTGTCCCACACCTGCCTTGGCTGCCTGGCCCTGCTGCCCCTGCAGGCCCATCTCAGGCCCAAGCCCTTCCTGTGCCCAAGAGCTGCAAGGCTCACCTTCCTTTGCCACCAGGGAAGCTCCAGGCAGGTGGGGCGCTGCAGCTGCGGGAGAGGCTGCCTCAGGACTGAAGCTCAGCGCCTCCATGGAAGGGCTGTGCGTGTGTTTGCTCCAAATTTTGCCAGAAAAACTTGGAAGGCGTGAAGAAGGAAGCTCAGCTTCTGGTCTCGCAACGTTTTGCTCTTCGCGCCCTCAGCAAAAATTTGCAAGACCGGAAGCTGAGCTTCCTTCTTCGTACCTTCCAAATTTTTCCGGTCACAGGCCCAGGGAAAAAGAAGTTTGAAACCTCTGTGCCAGAATTGAACATTTGTGCGCTGAGCTCTCAAATCTTCTGTGCTATAGCGCATAGCGCAGGTTAGAGGGAACAGTGGTTAGGACCTGGCTTTTCTGACAGGCTTGGGGCTGTTGAGCTTGCAGTTGTAATCAGCAAGATCTGGCCATGTAAAGATATGTATGGGTTTTAATTGTTTTAATGCTTAAGATGTTTTAAATATTTTATTCTGTTATTAATCCACCCTGAGTCCTTTAGGAGTTGGGCAACATATAAATTTAATAATAAATAAAAAATAAAAGCTATTTTCCAAGGCACCGGAAGGCCAGGTAAAGGAGTAATGGATGGAAACTGACCAAGGAGAGATTCAATCTTGAAATAAGGAAAAGTTTTCTGACAGTGAGAACAATCAACCAATGGAACCGTTTGCCGTCAGAAATTGTAGGAGCTTCATCAGTGGAGGCTTTCAGGAAGAGATTGGACTGCCATTTGTTGGAAGTGGTGTAGGGTCTCCTGCTTGGGAAGGGGGTTGGACTAGATGATCTACAAAGTTCCTTCCAACTCTGTTCATGTAATCTAAATATACTTCTTAGAAAACTTCTAGATAAATATCAATAATAATAACATATTTGCTACATAATATTTTGGGCATTATTTATATGGGAAATAAAGTTAATTTTTGGGGAAATAAAGTTAATTTATATGTTGGATAATTTTTAATTACTTACTGATATTATTATGATGGTTTGCCAAGTCATTTTTAGATTATAGTTTATTCATTTTGATCAGAGAAAGGGGGAAGAGAAGGGAAGGGAAAAGTAGAAGCACAGTAAATTGCAAATTTAAAAAATGGAATTTTAGGAAATATTTTAGTATGTATCAAAAGCAATAAAATAAAACTGTTAATTGTCTTAAATTGGTGAATTAAATGAATTATTAGTATGCATATTATATAATGCATAACAGAAGTAGCCATAGTTAACAACTAAAGTTGTAATGGGAAATAAACTAAATTTCTGTTTCAGGGTATTTTATACTCAAAAAGTCATTCAAAACCTAGAGTTGCATTTGAAGAATAAGCAAAGTACCTCTGTTTCACATATTTTTTCTTTTTCTTTAATAAACTTTGTAATGTCTAAAATTAAATATTTTGAGTGAGGGCAGTATGTGCACATTAAAATACACTTTGGATTCCCATCAGTTAGCGGGTTTTAAAATAAAAACATTTTGCAGTTAAATTTATATGCATATTTCTTTTGGTGAACAGTGCGGTCAGGCGGTAGGGAAAGCAAGTAAAATGCTGTAGAGGTATAACAAGCAGGAAGAGGGAGATTGTGATCCCACTGTATAGAGCACTGGTGAAACCACATTTGGAATACTGTGTTCAGTTCTGGAGATCTCACCTACAAAAAGATATTGATAAAATTGAACGGGTCCAAAGATGGGCTATAAAAATGGTGGAAGGTCTTAAGCATAAAACTTATCAGGAAAGACTTAATGAACTTAATCTGTATAATTTGGAGGAGAGGAGAGAAAGGGGGGACATGATTGAAACATTTAAATATGTTAAATGGTTAAATAAGGTTCAGGAGGGAAGTGTTTTTAATAGGAAAGTGAACACAAGAACAAGGGGACACAATCTGAGGTTAGTTGGGGGAAAGATCAAAAGCAACATGAGAAAATATTATTTTACTGAAAGAGTAGTAGATGCTTGGAACAAACTTCCAGCAGATGTGGTTGATAAATCCACAGTAACTGAATTTAAACATGCTTGGGATAAACATATATCCATCCTAAGATAAAATACAGGAAATAGTATAAGGGCAGACTAGATGGACCATGAGGTCTTTTTCTGCCATCAATCTTCTATGTTTCTGTTTCTTTCATTAAATGCTAGCATTTGGATAATTCATTGTTCTATAAATCTGCCTGCTAATTTTTTGGTTTAAAATTTTAGGCTGCTAATTCTAGATTTTTAAATGTGTGAAGTGTGTGTCCCATAATATATTTCTCTATACATTATAAGTATAGAAAAATAAGACAATATTTTGGTTTACTTAAAAGTATAAATTTTCATTCATAATTATAATTCATAATAATTTTTTAAAATAACCTAGCCACAATTTTACTCCACAATGTAGTGCATACAGTATTTACCTATAAATCATGTAAACATTAATTTTTATAATAAACTTATGTACTGCAAACAGGATATGAGATCGCAAAGAAGGAAAAAAGCTTTGGAAATTTCACATCAGTGGTATCAATATAAGAAGCAGGCAGATGATTTAATGAAGTTCCTGGATGACATAGGAAAAAAAATGTCAGTCCTGTCAGATCCCATAGATGAACATAAACTAAAGGTAATGTCATTATCTACATAGTATTTCATTGGTTTCTGTCTAGCTAGAGTAATTAATATAAATAGTAGTAACTCATAACTTAATGTTATTTAAGTAACTGAAATAATGTTTATTGAAACTGTTTGTATCTAGGTGTAGAATGTGCCATTTTCAAATATTTTCCAAGAAAAAAATAATTGACTTTTAAATCTTTATTCCAGATGAACAAATGACTTTATTGGTACATGGCTGAACTCTTTTTCATATTAGCAGTGTTGCGTCCCGGTGTCTCTAACAACAGCTGGAAATGCTGTGATTGGTTGATACGCTAGAGCAGGAGTATCTCCTATTGGTTGCCGCACCTGACAGCTCAATATAAAAGAGCTGCCAGAGCACGGCTGAGGCGATCATCTTTCTGACTGTTCTGCTTCTTACTTGTTGTTGCTTGTTAAATAAACAGTTGAATTTAGAATGGCTTGCTGATCTTTGTGGGGATTTAAAACTGGCGATGAGGCTAGTGGTTCATCCATGCACAGCCGCAACTCGTTGCGCTCTGATTCTTTCTGCCAGCCTCACAAGCCTCTCGCTGATGGCTAATGCCGGATTTGCACTATGTCCCTCAATGGCAATGGCCCATCCTGCTTCAAAGCTTTCTGCCCTGCGACAGAGACCTGGAAGGCTTATATACAAAAATTTGAATGCTATTTTCTGGCAAACAATCTGATAGGTTTGTCTGAGGCAAGGAAGTGAGCCTGTTTCCTGAATGCATGCGGTTACTCAATGTTTTCTACCATCTTTGGCCTGGTTTCCCCTCAAGTGGTCTACCTGGTCCTGTGGGATGAACTACTGTACTTTTTGGTGTATAAGACACACTTTTTTACTCCCCAAAAGTGTGTCAAAAACTTGGTGCATCTAGTTGAAATAAAGGATTGCTAAATGCATATACTTGTAAAACATAACAACAATTTTATTGTCTTTCCTCTTCTTCCCCTCAATCATCTTTTGCACGCAGCGCCTTCTTTCTCATCTCTAGTTTTAGCATTAAAGTAAAGTAACTTGAAAGTCATATAAAAACATTTCACAAGTCATTCTAAAATTTATAGGATAATCAGTGTTAATCCAGAGTCCTAAAAGCAGGCAATAAATTCACACAATGTATAGCTTACGCTCGGAGCTGGTTAGAGAAGCCCCCATTTTGAAATGGCAAGATTAACAACTCACCTTTCTCATCCGCTCACAACCGGACATGAAGAAATTAATTAACCAGTTCATCCACTTTTAATATTTTTCCCTAACACTTGTTCTCTTCTCCTCTGCCAGCGTCTGAGGTAAGGGTTAACCCACCTGACATCTTCTTCACTAGAACTGGAATGCATCTACATGTCACCTTCCTCCTCCCTTTCTGTCTGTAAATCAGGCCCTCCTACCAATTCATAATCGCTTTCCCCTTCGGAATCCGAAAAATCTGCAGGCCGAACAGGAGCATACACAATACCATCCCTTTCCTCATGGCCCCTTCCCTCCCCCGGGGGATAATTGGGGGTAGGTTTGTCAGGAAAATGAACATGAAAGTTCAAAAGTAATTCAGGAGCTTCAAAGTCCTGAGCATCCATCCAGACAATGTTATCAGGCCCGCCTCCTGACCATTCCACCAGGTACTGGAAATGGCGGTCAAGCCAATGAGAGTCTTGGATGCCAGTAATGTCCAGGTGGTGAGGTAAAACTCGAAATTTGGGCACAGGGCATAGAGGAGCAGGAACGGCAGGAGCAGGAACTGGGGGGGTGAAGTGAAGAGTCAGGTGAGACTGGAAGCAATAGCGAGCGATGAAAAACAGGATGCACACGGATGGAAGGAGGTAAGGTCAAACGGTATGTGACTGGATACATGACCATTTCAACAGGAAAAGGGCCAATGAAACATTGATCAAGCTTACGATGAGGTTCAGAAGAGAGGTATTTGGTAGAAAGCAAAACTTGATCACCAAGGGTCAATGGGGGAGTGTCTTTGTGGGAATGGTCCGCAAAACATTTGTAGTCTTCTTTGACTTTAGTCAAGGAATGTTGGACGTGTTGGTGAACAGCACGTAACCCATTAAGGAAATTGCCAGCAAGCAGAAACAGTCGGGGATGGAATCTGTAAATGGCACAGAATAGTGTGGTCTGCGTGGAGGTATGTTCAGAGTTATTAAAGGCGAACACAGCTGAAAAGGAAGATATTTCGCCCAATCGTTTTGTCTATCGTGAACAAAACAATGGAAATATTGTTGCAGGATGCCAATAACTTTTTCGGTGCCCCTGTCGTTTTGGGGGTGATGGGTGGATGCCAAGGAAACTTTGACTTAGAGGGCGGTCATAAGTTCTTTCCAAAACTGGGTGGTGAATTGGGGACCACAATTGGAGATGATGGTGTTGGGTAAGCCGTGGAGGTGGAAGATGTGCTGAATGAATAGTTGAGCTGTGATCTTGGCTGTAGATATTCGTTGACAAGGGATGAAATGAGCCATCTTGGTTAACATGTCCACCACTACAAGTACAGCAGTGAAACCTTGAGAGACAGGTAAACAGGTGAGGAAATCCATGGAAATGGTACCCCAGGGTCTTTCAGGTGTAAGCAACGGTTGCAATAATCCCAGAGGGGGTCCGGTGGCTGCCTTGGCTTGGCGACAATGGATGCAGGAGTTAACGTAGGCACTGACATCATGGTGAAGTCTGGGCCACCAAAAGGTGCGAGAGACGAGGTGTAGGCTTTTGAAGAGGCCAAAGTGGCCGGGTGCCGGATTATTGTGGCACTGATTGAAGATGAGAACTTGGAGTGGACCTGTTGGGACATAGAGCAGGTCACGGTAGCAGAGCAAGTCATCAGAGATGGTCCATGGAGAATCAGGGTCTGTGTTCAGCAGGTTTTAATTTTCTGGAATAATAGGCACAGGGAAGTAAGGGTCCACCTTCTTTGCATTGTTGAAGAAGTATAGCTCCCATGCCAACTTCGGAGGCATCAGCTTCTATGATAAACGGACAAGCAGGATCAGGGTATTGGAGAATAGGTTCTTGCATGAAAGCTTTTTTGAGGTTGAGAAAAGCTTGTTTGCTCTGTAGTGCCCCATTGAAATGGAGAAGACAGGTGAGAGGCGCAGTCAAGGTGGCAAAGTTGGGAATAAAGGTTTGGTAGTAATTGACAAATCCCAAAAATCGTTGGACATCTTTGGCTTGGAAGTTGCCCAGTTTGCAATGCATCGAGTTTTCCAGTGTCCATGTTGATGCCTTGGTAGGAAATGACATGTCCTAAGAAGTTGATGGAACTTTGGAAAAATTGGCATTTTTCTAACTTGGCATAAAGATGATGTTTTCGGAGGCGCTGGAGTAGTTGTAGGTGGTGTGGGTGGGTCTCTTTAGAAGGAGAGTATATCAAAATGTCATCAAGGTAGACGACCATGAAGTGGTCAATAAAGTCCTTGAAAATATCATTCATATATGTAGCTAAATGCTGTCGGAAACTAAACTAATCTCAATAAATATAAACGGTCTTAACAATAACCAGAAAAGAAAAAAGGTCTTCTCCAAACTCCTGAAGCAGAAAGCACAGATAATATGTTTACAAGAAATACATATTAAATTGGCACACAAAAATATTTAGAATATACCAAACTGGGAGAGCTATGTACATCATTAGATGAAAAAGAAAAGAAAAGAGGAGTGGCCACATATGTGAAAAAAGAACTAAAGCCAAGAGAGATAAAAACAGAACCAAAAGGAAGATATACTATGGTAGAAGTAGAAATTAAAGGAGAGAAAATACTATTAGTGAACATATTTGCACCAAACCAAGAACTGAAACAATTTTATAAAAAAATACATGAAATATTACTTCAAATTAACCAAACAAATATATGCATAATAGGAGAATATAATGGAATAGTGAACCACAAATTAGATTATAAAATAGAAACTAAAAGCAAAATAAAAAGGGCCACACTACCAACCACATTTGAGAAAATGATAGATGAACTAGACTTGGTAGATATGTGGAGATTAATACATCCAAACGAAAGACAATTTACACACTATTCTGCTCCACACAACTCCTTTTCTAGGATAGATATGGTTGGCTAAGTAAAAGCATGCATAAAAAAATAAAAACAGTTGACATAGAATCAAATACGTGGGCTGACCATAACCCGATAACAATTACCTGGCAGGGGGAAAAGAAAGAATATAGAAGATGGTCATTAAATACAAATTTACTTCAAGATGAAAAATATACAGAAATATTAAACAAAGAAATAAAATTATTTTTAGAGGAAAATAGGAAACACCCCACCTCAACTCAAATACTTTGGGACACACGGAAAGCATATACTAGGGGGGTTACTATATCATATACAGCTAGAAAACAAAAAGAAGAGAAGGCAGAGTATAATCAGTATATAAATAAAATAGCCAAATTGGAAAAGACTTTCCAACAAAATCCAACTAACAAACAGATACAAACATAATTGAGGGAAGCCAAATACAAAATAAACATAATAGAACAGCAAGAATTTATTAGAAATCTAAAACAAACGAAACAAAAATACTTTGAAACAGCTAACAAGCCAGGCAGATGGCTTTCACAGAAAATTAAAAAGACAAGAAGTGAAAAATTAATCTATCAATTAGAGGATAAAGATGGGATAACACAACACATGGAACAGCAGAAAAAAGAAATAATACAAGACTATTACAATAACCTATACTGTATAAAGATACTGCAAAAATTATTAAATATATACAAGAAAATAATTCCTTACAAATTGAAGAACTCAATAAACAAATCTTAAATGAAAAAATTACCTTACAAGAAATACAATTAGCATTGAAAAAACAAAAAAACAATAAAACCCCAGGGCCGGACGGACTCCCAGGAGAATTTTATAAAGGAAATAAAGATTTATTTGAACCCATATTATTGGAGATATACAATGAAATATTAGAACAAGCCAAAATTCCAGAATCCTGGAGAGAATAATATATAACGATGATACCAAAAGAGGGGTTAGACAAACAGAAAGTAAAAAACTATAGACCAATCTCTCTGCTTAATGCAGATTATAAGATTTTTATGGTAATTTTAGCAGATAGAATAAAAGAAATTTTAAACAAAATTATCAATACAGATCAAAATGGTTTTCTACCCTTCAGACAAATCTCTAATTGCACCAGGACAGTTCTAGATATTTTAGAATATAGTGATGCGCACCCAGGAAGGCAAATAGCTCATGCCTTCCTGGACGCTCAGAAGGCATTTGACAATGTTAATTGGCAATATCTAAATGAGCTAATCAAAGAATTAAAATTAGGTAACAGATTTGAAAATATTATTAAAAATATATACACTACTCAAAAGGCCAGGGCAATAATAAATGGAGACACTACAAAACCAATTCTTATAGAAAAAGGAGTATGCCAAGGTTGTCCAATGTCACCCTTATTATTTATACTGACACAAGAATTATTATTAAATAAAATAAGAAGTAATAAAAACATAAAAGGAATTAAAATTAAGGAAGAAGAATACAAACTACAAGCATATGCGGACGACATGGTTTTCTTCTTAGAAGAACCAACAAGTTTGGGCCCAGAGTTAATTAAAGAAATTGAAAACTTTGGTGAATTTGCAGGTTTAAAAATAAATAAACAAAAAACAATGTTGATGACAAAAAACATGAGCACACAACAAATTAGGGAATTACAAGAAACTACGAAACTCCAAACTACAAAAAAACCAAAATACTTAGGATTAATACTAACTAACAAAACAATAACCCTTAAAAAAGATAACTATGATAAATTATTGCAAGAAACTAAAAAAAATTTAGAAAAATGAAAAGACCTACAAATATCAATGTTAGGCAGAATTGCCGTAATAAAAATGGATATTCTTCCTAAATTTTTATACCTTTTTCAGACAGCCCCAATCAACTTGGAACAATTTTTTTTTAAAGAAATTAATAAAATTATCTCCAAATTTATTTGGCAAAATAAAAAGCCAAGAATAAAATATGTCTGTCTCCAAGATAATAAAAGCAGAGGAGGCCTGGGGCTCCCAGATCTAAAACTATACTATAAAGCGGCGAGCCTAATTTGGATAAAAGATTGGATAAACCTAAAAAAATAAGAGAATACTTGTATTAGAAGGCCACAATTTACAAATAGGTTGGCATGCGCATTTATGGAAAGATAAATCACAAAAACAAACTATATTTAACAGGCACCTGATTAGTAAATCACTATTAAAAACCTGGTACGAAATTAAAGCGAAACACTATAATAAAATCCCAAGATGGCTGTCCACTATGGAAGCTATCATCTACCCAAATTTGATCGACCTAACCAAAACCATCAAATACACGGATATTTTACACCCAAGCAGAGAACTTAAAACCAGACAAGAACTAGAAATATTAAACCACAAAATGGACTGGTGGACATATACACAAATAGAATCTACATTTAAGAAAGATAATCAAACACCCGGTATTCAAAAATCTATGAATTCACTAGATAAGATTTTAATAGGGAATGAAAATAAACAAATAACTAGAATATACCAAATATTTCTAGAACAGGAAAGAATAAAAGAGACAACTAAAACACTTATGACAGCATGGGGGGAAAACTTGTAACACGAGATACACATAGCAGACTGGGAAAAAACATGGACTACAATATCTAAAATAACTCTTTTAGCAACATATAAGGAAAATTATTATAAACTTTTTTACAGATGGTATATTCCCCCCGCTAGGTTAGCAAAGATTTACCCAACATTATCAGACACATGTTGGAAGTGTAAAAACAAAAGTGGTACTTTTTTCCATATGTGGTGGTCATGTCCTATGATACAAAAAATCTGGAAAACAACTCATATCTGGCTTTCAGAGATTACGAAAGAGGAAATAGAATTCACTTTGGAAGCTATGCTATTAGGAATTTGGAGAAAACACTACTCAAAACAAACAATGCTTCTTACACACATATAAACACCGCAACAAGAATTGCGATAGCACAACTCTGGAAAAATGACCAGACCCCAACGGAAGACTTAATTATAGATAAGATATATACATGCGTGGAGATGGACGAACTCACTAACTCAATCAAGGGAAACAAAATCATGGAATCAAAATGAACATGGCAAAAATGGCATGAATGGGTTCAAAAGAGAATATAGAATCAACATAATAAGAAGCAACAGTACAATTGAAATAATCTACAGCTACCTTGTAAAAAGTTTTATTTACCAGCTATTGAATGTAATAAATATTAGAATATAAAGGTATGAAATATAATGTAAATAATGGAATGTAAGAGGTAAAAATCTATGATAAGAATGTTAATAGAGATGGTTTATAATCTGTAAAACAGAATAATGTGTGATTTGAATTATATGTGAAAACTCAATAAAGAAAATATTTTAAAAAAGAAAAGAAAATACCATTCATAAAATGTTGAAATACTGCTGGTGCATTGGTGAGTCCAAAAGGCATGATGGTGAATTCAAAATGGCTAAGGCGGGTGCCAAAGGCAGTCTTCCATTTCAAGTTTCAAGTTTCAAGTTTTATTGGATTTATATGCCGCCCCTCTCCGAAAACTCGGGGCGGCTAACAGCAATCATAAACAGTATACAATAATAATCCAATACTAAAAGCAAATTAAAAAACCCTTAATATACAAAACCAAACATACATACAAACATACCATGCATACAATTGTAAAGGCCTAGGGGGAGAAGAAATCTTAATTCCCCCTTGCCTAGCGGCAGATGTGGGTTTTAAGCAGCTTACAAAAGGCAAGGAGGGTGGGGGCAATTCTAATCTCTGGGGGGAGTTGGTTCCAGAGGGCTGGGGCCGCCAGAGGGCCGGGGCCTTCACGAATGTGAATGAGGTTGTAAGCGCTTCACAATCGATTTTGGTAGCCGCCCCGAGTCTGCGGAGAGGGGCGGCATACAAATCTAAATAATAAATAAATAAATAAATAAATAAATAAATAAATAAAGATAATTGCTGGGCGTAGGCGCTCCATGAGTTCAGAGATCAAAGGTAAAGAATAGCGGTTACGAACGGTGATGGAGTTGAGTTTTTGGTAATCATAGCAGAGTCTTAGGTCTCCAGTTTTCTTTTTGACAAAAAGTACTGGAGCAGAGAGTGGCGAAGATGAGGGTCGGATGACAAGAGAACATGGCCATTGATAGTTTCAACAACAATAGGAGGTGTGTCTGGGCCCAATGGTATAGCGTGAAAATGAACGAAGGTCTCATCCATAAAGTTGGTAGTGGCTCCAGAATCTACTAAGGGTAGAACTTTAAAAAACTTCTGGGTTTTTTAAAGTTTACCTCAGTGGCTAAAGTCAGGTGTCTTAAAAGTCTGCCATAACATTGGGATTCGACTTGGTGCCCGCCCGGCCTAACGTTTCCTTTAGGCTGGGTCCTGGTACCATTTTTGCTACTTTGCTGCTGACCTTATTTAATCTAATGAACTGATGTATTGTATTTTTCCCTAATGAATTTTAATCTATTTCCTATTTTTTAACCTTTTTAATTTTAATATTAACTTTTAACTTTTAGATCTTTTAATATTAATATTAGTAGTAATACTTTATTTTTTATTTTTTTAAATTGATGGATAATTGGGGTGGGTTTAATAATATGTATGGAATGAGTGAGTGGTATGAATGGGATGGGTGGGATGAGTGGGGTTATGGTATGGATGGGGTAAATAGGTATGATACGAATGATTTACATGGCCCACATGACGAGAGAGAGGCGGGAGAGATCTCTGGGGTGGCAGAGGGTTGGAATATTCCAGTGTTGCTGGGGAGAGGCAGATATGGCGGGAGCCACAGAACTAGCCATTCCAGGGGAATGAGAGATCACTCCTTAATAACAATCCCTCGTTCCGGCTCCATGAGCTTATCCAGGGCACTGGTGAGTGTAACTCTGGCCCTGGGCTCAGGCTGCTGCTACTCAATGCCAGGTCGGTGGTATATAAAGCTCTCCTCATCTGGTATTTGATCCTGGATGAGGAGGCTGACCTGGCATGTGTGACTGAAACCTGGCTGGGCCCAGAGGGATGAGTTCCTCTCTCTGAAATTTGCCCAGCCAGGTTTCAGATATGGCATCAGCCCATAGATCCCTGTAAGCTGAGTTATGCGCCATAGTGCGCTTAGCTGCAGCTTTCAGCGCACATTTTTTAAATCCTGCCCAGGAGCCAATCGCCTACCTTTTGCAAAAGCCTACCTTTGGCGATTGGCTCCTGGGCAGGGTTCAAAAACTGAAAGACGCAGCTAAGTGCGCCATGGCTAAGTGCGCATGGGGGGAGCTTCCCTGGCGGCAGCAGCAGCAGCACCAGGAGTAGCCGCCTCACAGCTGACCACCTTGCCGCTGCTACCGCTGGCAACCCTCCCTCCGGGCCCCAAAGCTCACACCCTGCCGCTGCCAGGGAAGCTCCAGCTGGGCAGAGCGCACCGTATAAAACATGAAGAAAAGGTCCCGCAGAAAGGCGGGGTGGGGGGGTGCCGCCTCACAGCTGACCTTTTCTTCTTGTTTTACGGTGCGCTCTGCCCGGCTGGAGCTTCCCTGGCGGTGGCAGGGTTTAAACTTTGGGGCCTGGAGGGAGGGACGGTTGCCGGTGGTAGCAGCGGCAAGGTGGTCAGCTGTGAGGCGGCTACTCCTGGTGCCACTGCTGCCGCTGCCATGGAAGCTCCAGCCGGGCAGAGCGCACTGTATAAAACATGAAGAAAAGGTCCCGCAGAAAGGTGGGGTGGGGGGGGTGCCGCCTCACAGCTGACCTTTTCTTCTTGTTTTACGGTGCGCTCCGCCCAGCTGGAGCTTCCCTGGCAGCGGCAGGGTGTGAGAAAATGGCTCCGGCAGCAGGTAAAAGTCGGCCGGGCTACCGGGAGGTGGAGCGTGGCTGGGCGCCGGGGACGCCTGGGAGGGGAGGGGGTTGATGGCTGCTGCCTCTTAGCTGCAGAGCCGGGCGGAGGCGAAGACAACGGCGCCCTCTACTCTCTCTCCGGCTCGAGCTCTCTTTTTCTCTCTGTTGCTGGCGTGGTGAAAGAAACAGAGAGAGAGAGAAAGGAGGGGAAAGAGAATGAGAGAGAAAGAAAGCAAGAGAGAAAGAGAGGGAAAGAAAGCAAGAGAGAGAGAAAGAGGGGGGAAGGAGGGAGAGGGAAAGACATAGAGGGAGGGTATGAGGGAGGGAGAAAGAGCAAGAAAGGAAGGAAGGAAGAGAGAAAGGAAGAGGGAGGGAGAGAGAGAGCGAAAGAAAGATGAAGGAAGGGAGACAGAGAGAAAGGGGGAGGGAGAGATAGAAAGGAGGGAGAGGGGGTAGTAGGATAGGGAGAGGGAAAAGGAAGGGCTTGGAGAAAGGCAGGGGGAGAGAAAGATAGAAAGGAAAGAGGGAGAAAGGAAAGAGGGAGAGAGAGATAGAAAGAAAAGAGGGAGGGAGGAAAGAGGCAGGGAGAGATACAAAGGAAAGAGGGAGGGAGGGAAGAGGGAGGGAGAGATAGAAAGGAAAGAGGGAGGGAGAGATAGAAAGGAGGGAGAGGGGTAGTAGGATAGGGAGAAGGAAAAGGAAGGGCTTGGAGAAAGGCAGGGGGAGAGAAAGATAGAAAGGAAAGGGGGGGCGAGATAGAAAGGAAAGAGGGAGGGAGGAAAGAGGGAGGGAGGGAGACATAGAAAGGATAGAATTATGGATGCAAGAACTCGCTCATGTGTGATAGTGCATACCCACACTTTATTTATTTATTTATTTATTTATTTACTTACTTACTTACTTACTTACTTACTTATACTTATATGCTGCCCAGTCGCAAAGGGACTGCCGCTCAGACACTATACTTTTCCGTCCAGTCCGAAAAAAATTAGAGGGAACACTGCATCAGCCTCGACCTTAGGGAAGGGGGGGAGGAGTGGCTATTATAGCCAGGGAGAGCCTTTGCCTTCGTAGGCTCATTGCTGCAGAGATTGCGGGTTGTGAGTCCCTCCTAGTGAAGTTGGACTTAGGGGTTCAGGTGGGCTTGTTGCTCATGTACCTGCCTCCCAGCTGCGTGTCAACAGCCCTGCCTGTGCTGCTCGAGGAGGTAGCTGGGCTGGTGGTAGGATTCCCCAGACTCATTGTCTTAGGGGATTTTAACCTGCCGTCACTCGGCGAAACCTCTGGATTAGCACAGGAGTTCATGGCCACCATGACAGCCATGGACCTGACTCAAGTAGTACAGGGTCCGACTCATGAGGGGGGGCACGCCCCCAACATGGTATTCCTCTCTGAGCAATTGAGTAATGGTCTGAAATTAAGGGGCTTAGAAGTGTTGCCTTTGTCATGGTCAGACCATTTTCTACTGCGGCTTGACTTCCTGGTCCTTGGAAGAAGCCGATTATCTAGGCCCTCAACAGTCAGGATTCAGGCCCGGCTACAGCACGGAAACTGCTTTGGTCGCATTGATGGATGATCTCTGGCGGGCCCGGGACAGGGGTTTATCCTCTGTCCTGGTGCTTCTTGACCTCTCAGCGGCTTTCGATATCATCGACCATGGTATCCTTCTGCGCCGGCTGGAGGGGCTGGGAGTGGGAGGCACTGTTCTTCAGTGGTTCTCCTCCTACCTCTCTGATGACTTGGCTAAATAAATCTTTGGTCTTGGTTGAATTATGACCTGGGGCTGTGTTGTGGCTGCTGCGGCTGCGATTTGATTTTGCTATAATATAATGATCTGGGCCTGCAAAGCCGTGACAGTTTGCATTAAGGCAATAAATTAAATTATTAAATTGGCCATCCTGAGCCGGTTGGATGTTTTCTTTTTTGTGGAGTCATCAATACTGTTCTGGTTTCAGGCTAAGGCAACTAATAGTTGAAATAAAGGATTGCTAAATGCATATACTTGTAAAACACAACAACAACTTTATTCTCTTTCATCTTCTTCCTCTCAATCATCTTTTGCACGCAGCACCTTCTTTTTTCATCTCTAGTTTTAGCATTAAAGTAAAGTAACTTAAAGGTCATATGAAAACATTCCACAAGTCATTCTAAAATTTATGGGCTAATCAGTGTTAATCCAGAGTCATAAAAGCAAGCAATAAATTCACACAATGTATAACTTACGCTCGGAGCTGGTTAGAGAAGCCCCCATTTTGAAACGGCAAGATTGACGACTCACCTTTCTCTTCCGCTCACAACCAGACGTGAGGAAATTAATTAACCAGTTCCTCCCCTTCTAATATTTTTTCCCTAACACTTGTTCTCTTCTCTGCAAGCATCTGAAGTAAGGGTTAACCCACCTGAAATCTTCACTAGAACTGGAATGCATCTGCACATCACCTGCCTCCTCCCTTTCTGTCTGTAAATCAGGCCCTCCTACCAATTGATAATCACTTTCCCCTTCGGAATCCGAAAAATCTGCAGGCTGAACAGGAGTATACACAACAGGGGGGGGGGGCAATTGCCGAGCTGATGCGCGGGTCAAAAGAAGGCCCTGCAGCTGGTAAGTAAGTCCCTGTGACTGCCCCTGACCCCACTGAGCCCTGGGAAAAATAGGTGGTTAACAAGGGTTAAGCGACAGGCCCAGACCCTCCTGCCATGGCCTGCCATCCTGCCTGCCATCATGCTGACGAGCCAAAGGAAAAAGTGCCCTTTCAAGCCAGATGCCCACATACCAGAAAAGACATGGAAATAGAGACAAATCAGAGAAGGGAGAGAGAAATGAGAGAAAGATTAAGAGAGAGAGAATGAGAGAGGGTGAAGAGGGAAAGAAATGAGAGAGAAGGGGAGAGAAAGAAAAAGGGAAGGGGAGAGGAAAGAGAAAAACAAATGAAAATGAGAGAAATGAGAGCAAAAAGGGGGAGATAGAAACAAATGAGAGAGAGGGAGAGGGACACAGAAATGAGAGAGACTTGGAAGGAGAGAATGAGAGAAAAGGAGAGAGAGAGAGAGAAGTGGAGAGAAACAAAGAAAAGGGAAAGATAATAGATTTTTTTATGGGCTAAGTGTGATTGGACACAAGGAATTTGTCTTGGTGCATATGCTCTCAGTGTAAATAAAAGGAAAAGATTCATTTGTCCAGAATCATGTGGTACAATACTTAATGATTGTCATAGGGTCAAATAAGCAATGAAGAAACAATATTAATAATAATAATCTTCGGATACAAGCAACAAGTTACAATCATACAGTCCTAAGTGGGAGGAAAATGATGATAGGAATAATGAGAAAAAAACTAGTAGAAATAGAAGTGCAGACAGTAAAAAGTTAACAGTGTTGAGGGAATTATTTGTTTAGTAGAGTGATGGCGTTTGGGAAAAAACTGTTCTTGTGTGTAGTTGTCTTGGTGTGCAGAGAGAGAGGGAAAGAGAGAAGTGGAGAGGAAGGAAGGAGGAAGGGAGGGAAGGAAGGAAAGAAGGAAGGGAGACATTTCCCACAGAAAACACTGGGAGCCACAAAACCCAACTACTCGTGGATGGAGAAGTTACTATTACTATTACTATTTAATACTACACCATTTGGTTCAGAATACATTTTTCCTTGTTTTCCTCCTCTAAATTCTAGGTGTGTCTTATACATCGGTGCATTTTATACATCGAAAAATACGGTACTTGCCAAGTTGAGGTCCCATTACTTCCCAACCCCATCTTGCATTGCCCACCGCTTTGCTTTCTGCCAGCGGGTGCAAGGGGAAGGGGAGCCTGTCAACCAGTACATGACCTCTTTGTGTGACGATGCTCTAGAGCGTGAATTCACTTATCAAGATGATTCCCTCCTTGAACATCTGGTTTGTGAAATCTGGGATCTGCACCTTCAAAGGTGCCTGCTGGCATGCCCAGAGTTGACCTTAGCCGCTGCCGTAGATGAAGCCGCTGCCGTAGATGAAGCCAGGGCTTTGGAAATGTCTTCCAACTCTGCAGCTGAAATACAATGTTTTCACCCCTTTGCCTCTGCAAGTGCGCAGTCACCCACCATCCACCATGAGGACTGCAACTTTGGTACTCTGGGCACCCCAGACACCAGACTGTGCCAGACTGTGTTCCACCACTTGCTGAGCCATCCCAAACACACTGCTACTGCCTGTTCTGTTACACCATGTTTCCATGCCACTCTACCTCAGCTGCAGGGATCCCTACCCCCGCAGCTCCTGCCATTTACTAACAGTTACCTGCCATCGCTGCGGCAAGTTCGGCCACTTGGCAAAAGTGGGCAGTTCCGCTCCAGCCCCCGGCGCTGTCCAGTCAGCACCAGCCAGACAACCACCAATCGGCCACCAGGAATATGCAGAGACTACTATTCCGTGAGCCTAGCTGAGGGTGCCCTTGATGAAGAGGAAGTCTTTCTTGCTGCTGCCACTGGTGGGCAAAAAAAGATCTTCCTCACTGTATCTATAGAGGGAACCTCCCTTACTATGGAGGTGGACACAGGCTCTTCTAGGAGCTTTAAAGCATAGCAAACATTAAAACAGTTGCTGTCAGTCTTTCCAGAATTGAGACTAAAGCAGTCCAACATTTGCCTGCAAGACCTTCAGAGGAATAACATTAGTGTTCTGGGGCAGGCTAACCAATTTGTAAAAAGCGTATCATTTGCTGGGTTCCTACCAATTGTGTCATTGCCAACCCCTCCCTTCTCTGTTGGGGTTATAGTGGTTCTCTTCACTGGGGTTGGCAGTTTCTGGGGTGCATGCCACTGTTTCTTCTGACTTTGAGTGTATTTTTCATGAATTCAATGATGTATTTGATGACAGGTTGGGTTGTTATAAGTAAAACCCTATCTCACTAAATCTAAATTCAGGCGTGTTCGCTTTGGTCTTATACCTAAAGTAGATGCAGAACTAGATAAGCTCATCACCCAGGGGATATTGGTCTCCCACCGTTCACTCTAGGTGGGAGACCCCCATCATCCTGCCCATTAGTCCTGATAGAACCCTTTGAATTTGTGGGGACTATAAGTGTTCAATCAACAATCCCACCCCTATCCAGTCCCTGTAGAACAACATGGTCCCAGTAGTACAACACTAGGGTTAAATTTTTGGGATACCTGGTGGACTCAGCTGGCATCCGCCCCATACCAGCCAATGTTTCAGCCATTAAATTGCTCCTTCTCCCACCAACAAGTGGGAACGTGTATAGCACTTTCTTACATTACAAGGCCTCCCTAGCAGAACCCTTCCACAGGCTACTGGACTCCCAGAGACCTTGGGATTGGGGGCCTCAAGCTCAGGCCTCTTTTAATACAGTCAAAGACCTAATATCTTCCGACACAGTACTGGTACAGTATGACCAGCATACGCTCCTCACACTGGCTGCTGATGCCTCTCTATATGGTATTGGGGCTGTATTCAGCCACCAGCTAGCCAATGGGTCTGAGGTGCCCATAGCATATTTTTATGTACCCTCTCTTCTACAGAACGCAACTACAGCCAGACAGATAAAGAGGCTCTGCTCTAGTTGCCTCTGTAAAAAAGTTTCATGATTATCTATATGGCCACCCATTCACAGTGTTTACAGATCATAAGCCCCTACTGGCATCTGGGCTGGTGATAGACAGACCCCCCCCAGTTCATTTCTCCCCAAATGGCATGTTGAGAGAATTCCTCTCTGCCTACTCATATTCCTTGATATACCACCCAGGTAAGGCCTTGGCCCATGCAGATGCCCTTAGCCATTGCCCCCTCCCAGTACCTGTTTCAGATTCCTCTCCCACCACAATGTTCTTATGGTAGGGACACCCATGTCAGCTTCTGACATTGCTTACCACACAGCTAGAGACCCATCCTGTGCCAGGTCTTAGACTGGGTGAGGAGGGGATGGCCAACCATTGTCCTGGATTCTGAATTTCTTCCTTTTAAAACTAGGCAGCTTGAGTTGTCTAACCAAAAGGGCTGCCTCCTATGGGGAAGCACGGTGGTAGTACCCTCAACCCTTAGGTCCTTTGCTTCTGCATGATAGCTATTCTGGCATCATTCACAGGCAGGCTGTGGTAGGATGTAGGATGTGTAGTGCCAGGCTATGCCAGACCGTCAAAACTTGGATGTCTAACTGCATGGCCTTCCAGACTTCCAACCTGCTCCACCCACAGCTATTCCCAGGGCTTGGGAAGTCCCCAAAAGGGGACATGATCCAGACTCCAATTCTTGATGCTTGTAAATGCTTACTCTAGATGGGTGGAGATTGAGTTAATAAAATCAACAACCGCTGACTCCTTAGTACATTCTTTGCCAGGGATCTTTGCCACCCATGGCCTCCCTGACCTAGTGGTCAGTGACAATGGCCCGCAATTCCCTGCCACCAAATTTCAGATGTTCTTGGCCTCCTTGGCCATTCACTAGGTCCTGATTGCACCTTGGCACCCATCCAGCAATGGAAGGGCAAAATGGGCCATGCGGTCATCCAAGGAGGCCCTAGGTAGGTTAAACATGGAGAACTGGCACACCAGGGTGGCACACTATCTTTTGGCCCAACCTGCCACCCCTTGCCCAGCCACAAACCGCAACCCTGTGATGGAGCATAGGTTTCACACGACTGGACTGGATTCATCCCTTTTTCACTCCCAAATACCCTTATGAGCCACAGCCTAGGTTCTGGGAATTTAAACTGGGCAACCAGGTATTTGCCCAAGGCTGGGGGAGGGGGGCAGCCCTGGGTATCAGATGAAATAATTTTGGCAAAGAATTTTTTTTATTTTTCTCTCCAATCACAAATACAATTTAAAATACCATCCACATCAAATTGCATTACAATGAGTAAGTTTTGAGATACTACCTCCTTTACTTTTGACATATGGACAAAAATGGCTGCTCAAGTTTCTTATATAATATTAATAAGCTGTTAGCTAATACACTCTTTGAGCTGTTCCTAATTTTAATCACATCTAATTAATTAGGCTATAGTGTTTCAAATTTTCTCCATATCTCCTCCATGTCAATTTTCATGTATATTTCATACCCTTTTAAAATAGTAAATGCCCTTTGAAATAAAAGAAGCAATGAGTAAACAAAGAAACAAAAACTTATAATAACAAATTCAATGGGAAAAAAGCCAAATAATATATCACCAATCTCACCAAATTAATAAACCCAATTAATAAGCCAAATTAATTATAATTCCTTTTAATAGATAATATAAAACAATAAATAAAATTATAGAATTTAATATTAGGAAAATATAAAGGAAAAGGAAAGGTGGGAAAAGAAAGCACAATAGGAAAGAAAAAAAAGAAAAAGAAAAGAGAAAGAAAAGGAAATCTTTCTCCTTTTTCTTACCTACATCCCATGTAAATCCAAATATAGCTGTCATAACCTGCAGAACTTTATGGTTCACAGATAAACCAATAAAATCCTCCAAACTACTCTAATCCATATCACTCAACATACCCTACTCTAATTATGTTGCTGCAAACCCAGCGGAATCATCATAACCTACTCTAATTGTATCACTGTAAACCCAGTGGAATCATCATGCCCTATTCTAAAAAAAGAAAGAGAAAAAGGGAAAAAAAGAATCTCTGATAACCCAGTGGAATCAACCTCTAATTATATCGCTTCATACCCAGCTGAATCATCGTGCCCTACTCTAAGTATATTACTGTAAGCCAAGTAAAAGCTTCCTGCCCTGTTGTAAAAAAAACCACTAATATCCCAGTAGCATGATCTATTTTTATTCTATTCTGGTTTAATCCACTGCGGTCTCAATAGAAAAAAAGGGGAAAAAATTCTCTTTCTTTAAAACAAATTAACTTGTAATCTTTTATAAGTTTACCAAAAAGTTTTAAATGATCATTGTAGTCCACCTTTTCTAATTATATTCTGTATTTCTATAATTCCATAAGTCCTATACTCAATAATTACCATTATCATTATTTCCTTTTCTTTAACAAATAAAAATCATCAAATATAATCTCCCTTCTTTTCTATTTCCATAATTTTTATAATTTTATTTCTATAATTTATTTGTTATAATTCAATTCATTAATCACCCACCTATATAAATGCCATAATCTTTGCTTATTCATAATACAATCCTCTTAGCTATAACATTCATTCTAACTATTATTTTTCTTTTCTTTTCTCTACCTCTGTGTCACCCCACTCCTCCCCAATATTTCATTATTTCAAGATTTCAAGATTTCATTATTTCACTATCTCAAAGTTTTAGTCAGAAAAGTAAATTTATCAATCCAAGAATATCCTGATTAAATATTATCATATGTGCAACTTAATTAACTTCTTTCAATTTAATTATTTCCCCTTTCATCAAACCATTCTATCTTCTTCTTTTTTTCCAATATTTTTTTATTAATTTTCTTAAAATAACACACAGACTTACAAACATTCAACATAGAATGTGGGGATGTATCATCCCCGCTTTTCTCAAAAGTATAAATGCAGATACAGAAAAAGGAATACATGGTTAAATGCGTAATTCAATACTACTAATACAAAAATATCTAGTAAGGAAAAAGTGATATTATAAAAAAGAGAAATAGTTATAACTAATATAAAGTCAAACAATCTTGTCAATTCTATGTATATAAACTAAATCTAATATTAATCTCAATAAAAAGAAAAGAAAGATTTAAACCAAAATATCTATACTTATTATTAATCTTCTATTATTATTATTTTTTCTTATCTATCCATTCATAAACATTGTTCCATGTTTCATAAAATTTCGTTTCTTCTTGATCATTCAAGCGTCTTGTCATCATATCCATCTCCGCTCAGTCTAATATTTTTGTAATAACTCCCTCTTCTTTGGGGATATTTTCCCCTTTCCAATTTTGCGCGTAAATAATCCTTGCCGCTGTAAAAATATGTATGATTAAGTACAAGATTTCTTTTTTGTAATTTTGGTTAGCAATTCCTAGTAAACAGAACTCTGGGGTAATTTCTATTTTTTGCTTTGTAATCTCTTTTGTCATTTTCTCTATCATTTTCCAATACATTTTGGCTTTATTACATGTCCACCATTGGTGGTAGTAGGATCCTATTTCTTTCTTACATTTCCAACACAAAGGTGATGTCTTAGGGAACATTTTTGCTATTCTACTTGGTGGGAGATGCCATCTATAGAACATTTTAATTTGATTCTCTTTCAAAGAAACTGATTTTGTCATCTTCCAATTGCACATCCAAACTTTCTCCCATGTGTCTAAATCTATTTCTTTGCCTATATTTCTGCACCACAGTATCATACTATCTTTTAATGTTAAATCAATATTCTTGTAAGCAATCAGATATTTGTATATTTTCCCAATTACCCTGTTTTGATTTTTAGTAATTAAATCACTTAACAAATTTTTATTTTTATTGAATGTATAAAGTATATTGTCTTTCTGGTATCTAGATCTAATCTGTGCATAGTGCCACCAATCGATTTGTATCCCTTCGTCTTGTAATTTAATTCTAGTTTTTAATTTCATTTGATCATCTAACAAATCTTTATATCTTATTTTTCTTGTATCCTTGATGGAATTTGGATGTATTACTGCATCTAATGGGGCAACCCAATCCGGAATTGTTAAGAAGTAGTTTTTCTTTATATCTTTCCATACATCAAATAAATATTTTCTTAATGTATGTCTTTTAAAATAAGAATGATTTTTGTCTTTATCGTACCAAACGAAGGCATGCCAGTCAAGCATAAGATCATGTCCTTCTAATTTTAATGTTCTCGTGTCCTCTAGGATTATCCAATTTTTAATCCATGTTAAGGCGGCTGCCTGGTAATATAATTTCCAATTTGGGAGGGCAACCCCCCCCCCTCTCTTTTATAACTTCTAACATATTTATCTTAATTCTTGCCTTTTTTCCTTGCCATAAAAATTTTCTAACCACATTTGTTAGATTTTTGAAAAAATTTGCCCCTGGATTTATTGGAATCACTTGAAATAAAAATAATACCTTAGGTAAGATATTCATCTTAATTGTAGCAATTCTTCCCAGAAAGGATATTTTTAAGTTATTCCATATTTCTAAATCCTTTTTAATTTCATTAATTAATTTTATATAATTATCATTCTTTAATGTTATTGTTTTGGCTGTTAGCCATATTCCCAGATACTTTACTTTTTTAACTATTTGTATTCCAGTAATACATTCTAAATTACTTTCTTGTGATTTATTCATGTTTTTGGTTATAAATTTTGTTTTATTTTTATTTATTTTCAAACCTGCTACCTTACCATATTGTTCTATTGTCTGGATTAATCTTGGTGCTGTGACTATCGGGTCTTCCATTATAAAGGTCAGATCATCTGCAAAAGCCTGGACTTTATATATCTCTTTTCCAACTGTTAACCCTTTTATCTTTGAATCTGCTCTTATTTTTATTAATAGTGTTTCTAAAGTCATAATGAACAGGAGGGGTGAAATAGGACATCCTTGCCGAACTCCTTTATTTATTTTAAACACTTCCAATTGCTCGTTATTTAATATAATTTTTGTTGTTTGTTCTGAATAAATAGCATCTATTAAATTAACAAATTTGGGGCCAAATCTCATTCTATTTAGTTGCATCTTTATAAATGTCCAATTAACGTTATCAAAAACTTTTTGAGCATCTAAGAACATTAATGATAATGTTTTATCTGAATGTTGCTCATAGTATTCTAATACATTAATAATTGTTCTAAGATTATTTTTAATTTGTCTACCTGGCAGGAAACCATTTTGGTCTGAGTGGATTTTACTATTTATTACCGTTTTCAACCTGTCTGCATATATTGCAATAAATATTTTATAATCTACATTTAATAATGATATTGGTCTATAATTTTTAATTTTTTCCTTTGCTGTATCTGATTTGTGAATTAAAGTTATCAAAGATTCAGACCATGATTTGGGAATTTTACCATCTAACCTGCATTCATTAAAGATTTGCAGCATATTATTTCTTAATGTTTCATTTTCTATTTTATACCACTCTGCTGGGATAACATCTGGCCCTGTGGCTTTGTTGTTTTTTTGCTTCTTAATAGTTATAAGGAGTTCTTCCATTGTTATGGGACTCTCCATCCTCTCCTGTTGTTCTTCTGTTAATTGTGGTAACTCTGAACTCTCTAAGTATTTAAATACTTAATCTTCCTTGATATTATCATCTTTGTACAATTCTTTTAAAAAAATTTGTACTATGTTTGCTTTTCCCTCTGTGTCATATTTTATTGTTCCATCTTTGTCTTCTAAATATTTAATTAATTTAGATTGTCTCTGTTTTCTCAGTTTATATGCTAACCATCTACCTGGTTTGTTGGCATGTTCAAAATATTGTTGCTTAGCTCTTTTTATTTTTTCCAGTGTCTGGTTTTGTTCTTCCAGTCTAATTTTATGTTTGATTAAATTTATTTTTTCTTCCAAATCCTTATTTTTCATATTTTGTTGTGATATAAATTCTAATTGTTTTAATTCATTCGTTAATTGTTCATATTTTCTTTTCTTTTCTTTGTTATATTTTGCTGTGTAGGATATTGTTAATCCTCTTATGTATGCTTTAGTTGCGTCCCATAAATTTTGGGGAGTAGTATCTGTATTTTTGTTAATTTCGAAAAATATTTTTAATTCCTTTTCAATCCATTCTTTATATTCTTTCTCTTTCAAAATATTTATATTCATTTGCCAGTTGTAATGCTTTTTACTATTTCTCATGTAGACTATAACTGGATTATGGTCCGCCCAAGTATTAACATCTATTTCCACCTCTTGTATATACTCTGCTGTTGTTTTAGGAGCCCACACATCTATTCTAGTCCAAATTTTGTGGGGGTTTGAGTAGAAAGCATATTGCCTTCTTTGAGGATGTCTTTCCCTCCAGATATCATTCAATAACAGTTCTGCTTTCATTTTTTGAAAAGTGGAGAGTAGTAAATTCTTTTTTTTCTTTTTACTATTTTTCTTCTCCCCCGAGTGGCCTAATTGCCTGTTTGTTATGGCATTAAAATCTCCAATAATTAACATATTTTCCAAATTTAACTCTATAATTTTTTGGTGTAGTTTTTTATAAAATGCAATTTGATCATCATTTGGGGCATATATAGAAACAATAGCAAGAGGTCTAGGTTCAATATTAACCTGGACAATCAAAATTCTACCTTCATTGTCACTAAATAATTGTTTGGAATTTATAGAACTCTCAACATACATTGCTACTCCTCTTTTCCTTTGATCTGCTAATGCAGCATACATATTTCCAATTTTATTATTTAGCAATAAGTTCCGATTACTTTTTTTTATATGTACTTCTTGAAGTATAACAATTTGAGCCTTTTGGTTCTTAATTTTAGAAAATATTTGTTTTCTTTTTTTTGGTTCATTTAGTCCATTAACATTTACAGAGAAAAATTTTAAGTCTCTCAATGTGGTCATTTATTGTGCTTCTTGGTTTCCCGCTGGGGTTGCTTTCTTCTGGCCCCGTGGTCCTGCTCCTCCACTTGTGCAGATGCCCCCATGGCTTCCGCCTGCATTGCTTCCAGTTCTCTTGTTAACTGTTCCATTTCGCTTATTCCACTATTTTCATAAAAGTCTCTTGCTTGGTCCAGATTCTCCAACTTATATCTTGTTGATTTCCATGTCAATGACAGTCCTTGTGGAATAAGCCAGCGAAAAGTTATGTTCTCTTTGATCAAGAGTTTGGTCAAAAAATGGTAGTCTCTTCTAGTCTCTCGAACACGTCTTGGAATTTGTTTTAATATTTTTATTTCTTTACCTTTGTGTTGCAATTGACCAGTTCTTGACCAGTGCAATATGTCATCTCTCAAGGTTTTTCTTACAAATTTGATGTGAATCTCTCGTGGAAGGTTGAAACGGCGTATGTAACTGTTCAAAGTTCTGAAAGCTTCATCGATTTCTTTTATTATTTCAAGAGGGTCCATCTTGAGGATTTTCCCAATAATGTCAGCCTTAATGGCCTTTAAGTCTTCATCCTTTTCTTCTATTATATTTTGAAATCGTAGCCCATATGACGCACGTTACATTTCCAGATGTGTGACTGATTCATCATATCTGCTGTAGCGTGAATCCGCTCTGTCCTCAAGGTGATCAATTCTTTTCTCCATTTTCTCCGCCTTTTCTTCAGCTACTTTCATTCGGTCTTCATTATCTTTCAAGGCTTGTTTGATCTCCTTCATCTGGTCTTTCATCTCTCCTGTGTCTACTTTCATATCAGCCATCTCTGCTTTTATTTCGTCTCTCTGCTGGGTTGCATCGCGTTGAGATTGAAGCATAAAATCATTTAATGCAGTTAGTGTCTCTTGGATTGAGGCCAGCGAAGGTTGTTGTGGTTTCTCTTTGTCCTTCTCCTTGGTAAATATAGTTGCTGATAAGACCAGCTGTGCGGGGGATGGATGAGGTGAGCCTTGGGGGGACGATGCAACAGATGTCTGCTTCTTAATTGTTTTGGTGTAGGTAGAAGTACTTGACATTTTAAAGTTTGAAATTAATATTATTTTATGTTAGCAGTATGTAGAAAATTGCTATAAATTCCAAACCTACACAATTAATTACCCTAGGCAAACCACAATAAAAATTCAAATACAAACTGAAATTTGGAATATAGTTCAAGTACAAATGCGATTAAAATTCAATGTTCAGGATATAACTCGTAAATTCTTATTACTCTAAGTCCAAAATTATATCAAAAAAGAAGAAATTGGTTTGGCACAGCAGGGGAAGAGAAAAAAAAGAAGGAAAACCAAAGGAGAAGGAGGAAGAAAGGAAATAAAGAAAAAAAAGAAAAGGAGAGTAAAAAGAAGAGGGCAATCTAGAAGAAAAGAAAGAATATTATTCAATTAAGGAGGAGCAGGAGACCAAGGATTTTTAACAATGCATATACAAAACCAAGATAATTATAATGTAATATGGGTTTAAAATTCAAAACTTAGAATTGTAAGAAGGAAGAAGCAAAAAACCAATTATTAATATTCCAGTCGTAATAGAATAATTTTGTTGATTGACGATCTAATCTGTTTTAGAAAACACTTTAGCATAGGTTAGAAGGTCCCATTGATTTAAAAAATAGAAACAGTAAAGTTTAATCTTCTCAAAATTTATAAAATCTCAGTTTTCCAAACGATTGCGATTTAATTATCCAATGTTAAAATGAAGTCGATCCGTCTCTCGCAGCTTAAGGAAAATTGTAAAGCCTCTCCACTGCGAATCCGACAAAACCGCCGTTAATCCAAACGAAATGATCCAACGAAGTAATCCAAATAGGGTCAATCAGATAATCCAAATATAAAAAATCCCAAATAGAAAGAAAATATATTTTTTAATGTATTTATTCAAGTTTTGTGACTAGATAGTAAACAGTCTTAATCCTTCCGCTAGAAAAATCCGAGCCCGGACTTCATTTTCTAATATTTTTGCAACCAATTGCTTCAAGAGGTGAAAAAATATTCAGCCAAATAATGTCATTTTATATATATTAAACCTTTTAATGTCTCATTTTGAAATCCTTTAAATTCCCCTTGTTTTCAAGCGTTTGACAGTTCAAGTCCAAATTCAAGAAAATAAGTGAAAGTAGTAAAAATAAGTTCCGGCTGTTGATTTGCGCCTGGATACAATTTTTTTCAACAACTTTCTCTTTTGCCTTCTTTTAAAACTTTTTATTCTCCGCTTTCTTTTACTTCAATCTTCTTATTTAACATGAAACATAGAAGAAAAAAATCTTTTTACCTTGATTGTAGCTTCTTTAGTGTATTCCTTTTTCAATGAGGATTGCTTTAATCTCTGCTTTCACTTTTCAGATGTTTCTTGCTTCCCGCTGGTTTGGTGGGATCGCAATGGCCGCGTCCTCTTACGAGAGGACCAGTGCTCCCTGCTCCAGAGCTGCAGGACAGACCCCCTGCCCCCGGAGCCTCGGCGATGGCTCCTCGGACAGAGGGAAATCCCCTGTTCTAGGATCGAGCCATCCAGACTCGATCCGATCGCGTTGGGGCGACCTCTGGGAGGGTGAAAGGAGTCTCAAGGCAGAGCCCTGCCAAGAGACTCCGCTGCGGTCCTCAACGAAACCGGAAGTCCCAAACCATTCTATCTTCTGGCCAATATTCATTTCCTTTGTCAATATAATTTCCTTATGATATAAACCAATTAAAATTGAAGTTCCTTAATTAATATCCTTACAACATTACATAATTTTACATAATTAATCCTTATAAAAATATAGCTTTATCATAAATTTAGTCTTTTTCTTTAAAATTAGTGTTATCAGTCATATTTCCATTCCATATTCCTTAATCCACTTTTATCAAAATGTAGCTCCAATCTGTCTCGTATAGAGAAAGTCTATCAGAATTTTGTTCTATTGCCTATTATATAACCATGTCTCAGCCAGTCAGCCAGTCAATTCCCATATGTCTTCTCTCCAGAGTTCCTTTGTTCCAAAGAAATGCTGATAACGTCCTTTCTTTGTAAAAGTAAATACATAACAATCACATTCCATCCTTCTGACCAAACAGCTGATAAAGAACCATCCCTTACCATCCTTTATGAGTGTAAATCACGAATCTCCTTGCAGTAACTTCTTGGAACCAGAAAATGGCAGACACTAACCGAGCTGATCACTCTCTTCAAATAATGCAAAGGAAATAACTTCATTGAGAGAGAAAAAAATAGTCCAAATAGAGTCCAATTAAAGTCCAAATTCAAATTTAATATCTTCAAAGCCTTTAAAGCTCCTCCAAAGAAGAAGAAAAAGATATTGGGCAATTTGCTGTAGTTTAAAGCTTCCGCTGTTCGCCTCTATGCCGAGCAGCTGCTACAGTCCCAACTTCTGGCATCACTGTTTCCGTTAGCAAAAAACAATAATTTTTAAAATCAATTTCAAATCTCTTTTCAGCACTCCAAACTCACCAGCACACTACTTGCTCATTTTTCACCTCGCCTATGCTTAAAACGGTCCTTTTTCCAGATGTTACCACTCTTCTTCAATCTCCTGCATTGTGTTGTCTCCCATGGCTAGTGTCAGCACAGGCATGGCAGCCTGGCCGACCTCAGGCCACCGCCGGTGCAAGACAAAGCCAGTTCATCTGGCAGAGTATGCCAACCCCAGACCAGACCCTCAGTAGCATCCCCTACATCACCTCCCCTCCAGGGAGGATTGGGCTCAGTTCAGAAGAACCAGAACCCCCGGACGGTGGGGATTCGGGGCTTCCCTCAGGAGAACAAGGGAGCCCCGTGCTGCCACAGCCATTGACCCTACCCTTCTCCCCAAATGCCCTTATGAGCCACAGCCTAGGTTCCGGGAATTTAAACTGGGCAACCAAGCATTTGCCCAAGGCTGGGGGGGAGGGGAACAGCGCTGGGTATCAGATTAAATAATTGAAGTACCTGGCCCTTGCTCTTATAGTGTCCAGTTAAGGGATGGCAGACACTGGCAGTTCGATCAGCTGCAAGTCCACAGCCAAGTGGCCTACCCATCCAACCCAGGGGTTATTGTACAACCAAATCCTATGACTTCTATGACTGTTCTGACACTGTCCTTACCTGTTGTTCCACTGCCGGATAACTCTCTCTCCAGACCTTTCCTTCTCCTGGGCAGCCAGCCTTTGTCTCCATTGGGGCCAGAAGCAGTTTCAGGATCCATTCCAGTTGAGGCTCATCCTCAGGCCTCTCTGATAGAGTCACCAGAGCTCTGCTGATTTTCTAGGCTGTACAGGCACTCTGTGTATCTAGACAATTATGCCTACACATGCCCAATAGGGAAGGGTGTTGCGTCTTGGCGTCCCTAACAACAGCTGGGAATGCTGTAATTTGTTGATACACTAGAGTGGGAACTCTAGCATCTATTGGTTGCTGCGCCTGACAGCTCGATATAAAAGAGCTGTTAGAACACAGCTGAGGCAATCTTCATTCTGGCTGTTCTGCTTGTTACTTGTTGCTTGTTAAATAAACGGTTAAATTCACAATGGCTTGCTGATCTTCGTGGGGAATTAACAAGCAGCATACTCATTTTCATCAGAACATATTCATAAATCATGGTCAAAATTCTGAAGATTTGTTTATACACTGTAAAAAGCTGTCTTGTTTATTTTTCATCGTCTTCTTTTGCTTTATTCTTTGTTATCTTCTCTCCAATGGTAATTTTAAAAATTAGTCATGTAATTACCAATTACTATGAATGTTTATTTATTTATTTATTTATTTATTGATTGATTGATTGATTGATTGATTGATTGGGTTTTTTATGCCACCCTTCTCCTTAGACTCAGGGCGGCTTACAACATGTTAGCAATAGCACTTTCTAACAGAGCCAGCATATTGCCCCCATAATCCGGGTTCTCATTTTACCCATCTCGGAAGGATGGAAGGCTGAGTCAACTCAGTCAACCTGAGTCAAAAATTTAGTTTATAATTCTAATATTATGGTCATCTTTCCAGTTATCACACAGTGCTAGGGAAAACAAGAGCCTCAGTGGTGCAGTGGTTAGAGTGCAATACTGCAAGCTACTTCTGCTGATCACCAGTTTCCAACGGCAAATCAAATCTCAGTAGGCTCAAGGTTGACTCATCCTTCCATCCTTCCAAGGTTGGTAAAATGAGGACCCAGATTGTTGGTGACAATATTCATACCCTCTGTAAACCGCTTAGAGAGGGCTGTAAAGCACTGTAAAGTAGTATATGTCTAAATGCTATTGCTAATGCTATAATTAGACCATTAATATTTTGGCCTATGGTGCCACATTTCCAGCATATATACACTCAAATATCTAAAATCAACTAGCTGTATAATCCGGAGCTTTTCTGTATTTCTTTTGTTCATATGTTAACTTAGTTTTTAAAATAATATATTTTTTTCTTTTTTAACAGAAGTATTTTGCTAATTCTTAGAAACTGATGATCTAGTTAGCTAATTGTTCTGGGCCCTATATTGGTTTTGCTCAATAGGAAATTGATCGAGAACTGGAGAAGAAGAAAGAAGAGTTAAATGTAGTACAGAGGCAAGCTGATCGCTTGTCTAAGGATGGGGCTGCAAAAGCAGTGGAACCAACTCAGATACAGCTCAGCAAACACTGGCAAGATATTGAGAGCAAATTTGCTCAGTTTCGAAGGCTCAACTATGCACAAATTGTGAGTTGTTCCTGGAAAACATTTATGTTTGCAAATTCTACTACTACTAACAAATCTTTACTAACATTGAGAATTCCCAATGATGTGTCTGAAATAGAGAATCTGGTCAGTAATTCAGATCTCTTTTATTTGCAATATAATAGTTTTCATTTTATATGATTTTTCTCTAGTAATTGCCATAGTAATACAACAGGAAGTGGTTTGATCAACAATATATTAGCATTAAAGGAAAAGGAATCTTGTTTTTTATTGCCTCATTTTATTCATAACATTACCAGTTTAAAGCTAGCAGCTTGCCATACATTTATTCCACTCAATTAACATGTAAAACTGAGAAATGATAATTTTTTAATCTGTCATCCCATGCGCAATCTAATTAGTTTTTATTTATTCTTGATGTTCAGATGTATTCAGAAAAAAAGAGGGTTCTTTATTATATTATTTCTGTGACATGGGCTCTTTTCAACTTAATAGGAAGGAAACATACATTTATTCTCTTCTACAAAAAGCCACAACTTCAAATATTATATTTAACCACAAATGAGTAGAACAAAGCTGTACTACAAAGAGTTGCTTAATCTGTATCTATACAAGTTTTTAATTTGTACAACTAATAAATACAAATCCTCTACCTCACAGGGATGTTCTGAGGAACTATTAATTATATATAGTTTTATGGAATGATGTGCTAATTTTAAGGTGAATTTTATTTGGAACAAGCAGCTTTAGAAAACAGGTCCACAGTATTTTTTTAAAGAGTCCTTATCTAGTCAATAATTAGGATGTATAAAATATCAATGAATAAACAATAAAATATAATAAAACATGTTTAAGGTTAATAAATTGCTAAAAAAAAAAATCATTATTTTGAAAATAAACAAGAGACAGGTTCCCTTAGCAAATGTTTGAAGTTATGCAATCAGCGCCCATAGCATTTCCGAACAAGGCCTCAAACTACAAATCTTACAGCACCAGGAATTGTTCGCCCTTACAAACAACCACAGAGGGTCTGAAACATCCATCGTGAATGTTCTAGGTGAAAACGGAGCTTCCAAGAGGCCTCCAGAGGCCTCCCCAGCCTGTTTAACTGGACTCTCAAAATATTATACAATTAATGCATGAGATCGGACAGGTTGAGATCATAACTTGAAATAATAAGGCATTTTGCTTATTCCAAAGTTTTTTCTTAGATATCAAACGTTGCATACAAGATATGAATTTTGGGGCATATTTTTAAGTAAGTAATATAATGGTAATTCACCAAGTCTTTTTTTTCTCCAGAATTTCTGAAATTTAATGTAAATGTTGATACTTATTCTTACAATGCTGACGGTTAACCAGGACATGCCATGTATTTTCCCTCCCCACAAAATAGGCAAAAGTGAATCCATAAAAGTATGATTGGTTTCTACTATATCAAGTTATACCTGATAATCTCAGGTTAAATATGATCAGGGTAAGGTTCAGGGACGGGTTCCTGAATTTTTTACTATCACTCTGTGGGTGTTGCTTGATGGTCATGTGACTGGGTGGGAGTGGCTTGATGATCATACGATGGTAGCCATGGCTTCATGGTCATGTGACTGGGTGGGCATGGTTTTGTGGTCATGTGATTGGGGTGTGTGGCTAAGTGGTCACAATTCTTACTTCCTCCTATGAGGATTCATGCATCCGAACCTTTTACAATTCCCCAAAGGATTAAAGGAAATCAGATTCCATACACCTCTGAACATTTAAGGCAAACCAAATACAAGCGGTCCTTGCTTAATAGCCCGTTGCTTAGCAAGTGTTCAATTTATGACTGACCTCCTCAGAGCTAGTTTTTTTGAGTTTTGACAGCCATGTATATGCACACATGAATGCATGCACGCTCATACATACACATTTATAACCAGTTACAACATCCCACATAGTCATGTGACTGAGTTTTTTAATGTTTTTTGCCAGTTCCAAACAATTTCTTCTGGTTTCTGGTTAAAAATGCCCATAGGGAAAAATGGATTTGTTAAACAACTAGTGTTCGTTTAATAACCACAAGGTTTACTTAACAACCATGGTATTTGCCTAACCCAGGGGTCTGCAGCCTTAAACACTCAAAAAACCATTTTTCTATTTTCATTTAAACAGGTATCTCTTTGATTATCTTTCTCTTTCTTTCTCCCTATATCTTTCTCTCTCTCTTTCTCATCTTTCTCTCATCTCCTGTCATTCCTCTCTTTCATCTCTCTCTTTTTCTTTCTCCCCTCTCTTTCTTTCTCACCTCTCTCCCTCTTTCATCTCTTTCTCCCTTTCTCGCTCTCATGTTTCTCTCTTTCCTGTCTCTAATTCTCTCTTTCCCTCATTTTGTCATTTCTTTTTCTTTTCCTCCTCTTTTCTCTGTCATCTCTTTCATATGCGCATGCATACACAAAAGCATAAATCCTCCTGCACTGGGATCACGGTGGCAGGGGTTTAGGACATTTTGCCTCTGCCAGTTGGATGAAGCTCTTTCTTCCACAGCAGCAGATATGCCGCTGCATTATCACCCTGGCCAAAAGGTCCCTAGCTATCCGCCCCAGCCCTTTCGTCACAAAAATCCACATTCAGCCACAGCCTTTTGGCCACATGGGAGACTTCGACACCATCCAATCAGAACGGTCCTAACAAAATGCTACTTTGGTAAGGAAAGAACACACACACCAGTTCTAGTCTGACCCCCTTCTCATGCGGGAGACTACTACAGAATGATAGAGATGGAGGGGACCTCAGAGGCCATTTAGTCCAGCCCTCTTCACAAGCAGGAGAATTGGTCTCACAGTCAAATTTATGGGCTGCTAAATTGGCTGGTGGAACTTCCTGCCTCACAACAAGCTAATCCTTAAAAAGCTAATTAGGGAAGCCAATCAGAGCAGTCTTCACAAAAGAGGGGTGGAAGAGAGAGTTAAGTAGCATTCCCTTAGCAAAGGACAGAAGTGAAGGCTGGTTGATGTCTGGGGCCCCTTTATGACCTGCTCATCATGGTGATCTGTGGAATTTTTACGATGCCTTGAGGTTGATGCAAAAGGAACAAGCGGTTATGACAAAACAAACTAGACATCATCTAGTCCAACCCGCTTCTCAGGCAGGAGATTTCTACAGAACAACAAAGTTTGAGGAGACATCAGAGGTCATCTAATCCAACCCACTTCTCAAGTCGGTGACCTCTACATATTCCCATACAAATTAACAAGTGTTGGAAAGGACCTCGGAAGTCATCTGTTCCCACTCTCCACCAGTACAAATTAACAAGAGTTGGAAGGGACCCTGGAGAAAGAGAGAGAGAAAAATGCAAAGGGAGTTTGAGAGAGGACCATGTAGCAGTGGGTTCCCCTGGCCAATTTAGCAGCTCAGAATTTGTCAAATGTGTATGGGTGGAAGGGCAGGGTGGGACTGGATGACCTCCAAGATCCCTTCCAACCACTGATGGGCTCCTATGGGAACAGTCAGAAAAGCAGTTCCGGTAGCAAAATTTGGAGCTCCACCCCAGAGCACCCAATTTGCGCTGAAAGATGTTGAAACAAAATGTATAAGCCATGCCCACAGTGTGGTAGTAAACATTTTGGTAGCCCATCACTGCTTCCAACTATTGTTAAGTGTGTATTGGTGGAGGGCGGGGGTGGCCCCACCCCCCATTTCTGGGGCCTCAGAGTTTTTGCCTCTCTTGGCAAACACTTTCTTTTGTTATAAGTGCTCCATGCATCGCAAAAATTCCACAGATTACCATGATGAGCAGGTCATAAAGGAGCCCCAGACTGTAACCAGTAACTTCACTTCTGTCCTTTGCTAAGAGGATGCTACCTAGCTCTCTCTCCCACCCCTCTTTTGTGAGGACCAATCTGGTTGGTTTCCTAAATTAGCTTTCTAAGGATTAGCATGTTGTGAGGTCCCTTCCATCTCTATAATTCTGTAACAGTCTCCTGAATGAGAAGTGGGTCAGACTAGATGGCCTTTGTGATGTCCCTTCCATCTCTATGAATCTGTTTCAATCTCCTGCTTGAGCAGGGGGTCAGACTAGACAGCCTCTGAGATCCCTTCCATCTCTATAATTTTGTAACAGTCTTCTGAATGAGAAGGGGGTCAGACAAGATGGCCTGTGAGGTTCCCTCCATCTCTATGATTCTGTAACAGTCTTCTGCATGATAAGGGGGTCAAACTATATTTGGTGTGTGTTTGAGAGAGTGTGTATGAAAGAGCTCCCAAAGCCCCCCCCCCATTTTTGGGGACCCTCAAGATGAACTGGTGTGTGTGTGTGTATGTGTGTGTGTGTGTGGGTGGGTGTGAAAGAGCTCCCAGAGGTCGCTCCCCCCCACTTTGGGAACCCACAACATGAACAGAGGAGGGGGTAAAAAAGGCATGGGATCACCTAGATGCCCAGAGCATGAACAGACCTCTCTCTTTCTGCAAACAGGGGGGGATCATTAGCCCTCCAACTCTTTTTCCCCAAAGGGGGTCAGAGTAGGTGACCTCTGAGGTCCCCTCCATCTCTACCATTCTGTATAAGTCTCCTGCTTGAGCAGGGGTGTGTGTTCTTTCCTTCCCAAAGTAGCATTTTGTTAGGACCGTTCTGATTGGATGGTGGTGAAGTGTTCCATGTGGCCAAAAGGCTGTAGCTGAATGTGGATTTTTGTGACGAAAGGGCTGGGGCGAATAGCTAGGGACCTTTTGGGCAGGGAGCTATGCAGCGGCCTATCAGCTGCTGCAGAAGAAAGAGCTTCATCCAACTGGCAGAGGCAAAAAGTCCCATCCCCCGATGGCAGGGACAGAGGAGACTCCTCTCTTTATCTCCATTTTCCTCTCTCTCTCTCATCTCTTTCACATGTGAATCCAGTCCCCTAATCATTTTGTTGCTCTTTCCAGAATCTTAACATCCTTTTTTCATAGATTAACAGTGTTTTCATGGTTCATAAACTAACAGTGTTTTCAAGCTTCATACTTTTATGGCATTTGTGTCCTAAAATTCTCCAGCCAGCATGCTAACTGAGAAATTAACGGAGTTGAAGTCCATATATCTTAAAATTAACAATTAAATCTATTTCAAGGACATTTATATTAAATTAACTTAGGCATAATTGAAGGTCTGCTGCAGGAATGTACCATTTGCTGCAATAGTTCACCCCTTTTAAAAAAATTCGCATTTGGCACAAAATGCTGCTCCAATAGCTGCATGCTTTGCAATCAACTATATCTCTTATTCTAGAGAATGAAACCATAAAAATATCTGAATTCATATTACTGTCTCAAACTTGTATATTTGGTATTAAATAATGACCTCTCCATTCTAATGAGTTCTTCCATAACACATTACACTTGGGATTTCATCCATGTAAGCACCACCCTTGGTTTTTTTGATAATTAAAGACTGTTAACATTTTCTGACACTGCCAAGGGAAGCCCCTCCTTAGTCCTGATAATTCATGGCAGCAATGTGTGTCCTTGATTGTTTAATAATTGTGTTTTGACCACAAGAGTATTTGGGTTCAAATGTTTTAGCCTCCGGTCCCCTAATCATCTTAAACATTCAAAGAGCCATTTGGACTTATTTTCCACAGAAGTTGAACCACATCCTCCCTCCTCCCTCCCTCCCTTCTGATTTTACCTTCCTTCCTTCCTTCCTTCCTTCCTTTCTATCTCTCCCTCCCTCCCCTCCTCCCCACCTCACTCTCTCACTCTCTCTCACACACACAGTCTGATTTCAGGCAAGCAGCTAGCTCCATTGTTTAAAACAGGGCTCTTGAGAACTTTAAGACTTGTGGACTTGAACTCCCAGAGTTCCTCAGCCACAAGTCTTAAATTTCCCAAGGTTGGAGGCCCCTGGTTTAAAAGACTCCAAGTAAAATTACTACATTAACAAAATTTATAACTAAACAACAGAATATAGGAGCAAAAAAGCATAACAATAGCCCGAGGTTCTGAGCTATCCTTCTTCTCCCCTCTCCCCTCCCTTCCTTTTCATTTTAGGGTGGGAGGGAAAACCAAATAAAAATGGTGGCTAGGGAAATGGTGCCTAGTTATAAATAGGAGAAAGACATTTTCAGGGACTGAAAAGTTGAGGGAACCAAGTAGAGAATCCACTAACTTACCTCTCTGCTGGCTGGCTTCCTCAAGATGGCGACCGCATCCATTTTAAATGAATTAAAATTTAATTAAAAAAACAAAATTTAAAAAGAAAGCCAAAAACAAGATGGCGATCACATGCACAGGGCCAATAGCTCAGCTTCTGCACATGATCAGAAGAAAAATAAAATAAAAAATAAAATGAAATGAAATAATTTTTTAATTTTGTTTTAAAAAGCCAAAACCAAGATGCTGACTGCATGCACAGGACCATAAGTTTGGCTTCTGCACATGCTCAGAAGAAAAGAAAAAAATTGAAAAAACCCTTAAAAAAAGAGGGCAGTGCCCAGAGACTGGCACTGACCTCACCAAGCCGGTGACGTCATCAGCAGGCTCCTACCAATGCAGGCGTATTGGACCGCACCAGTAGGAACCTACCTCTGGTTTAGTTAATAAATTCTATACCTAAGAAATTGTAACAAAGAACAACAGACAAGGAGGGCTCATCATTAATCTCCTCTCTAGTGCAGTAATTCCTGGCCTACATAAAACTCTCACATTTTCCCTGGGATGTGATAATTTTTGTGAGATGGGCCATGTGTCATGCATTTAGCAATACATTTTCAAAAGGTGATCAACGTATTTGTTCTGGCTGATACAATCAGTTGTTGTCAAGCCATTTTTTGATTGTGACTATTTTCTAGCAGAAAAATGATACTGTCTTTTATGCTGTCAAAGGACTTGAGAGGAAACTAAAGAGGGCTTTTTATCTTTAAACCTAGTATACAGTACTGCATTTCTTAACATTCACATATTTGTTCTTAAAAATTTAGACTAGTCTTGACAACAATGAGAATTGCTCATATTTTGTGAAATGGTTTTGTGAAATGATAGAAAGCCTAAATAAACTCTTCTCATACAATGAAAGAATAGAACTGTTTACTTTTGCTGATGTAATTAATAAATATATCTACTGAAATTAAACAGATTTGCTATTTCTCAGACAGATTTACCAACCTGGTCCATTTTACTATCCACCAAGTGGAACTGAAGTAAAAACTTAAAAAGTAACTTAATGTAAAAAGCTTCACCTACAGATCTATTAGGATAGGAATTTGTGATATTTTTACATTGCAACCTATCTTGCTATTCACTGTGGAGCAGTGAAGGGCTACAAAATATTTTAGATTAGATTAGATTAGATTTATTGGATTTATATGCCGCCCCTCTGTGGCGTATTTTGTGGGCGTGGCTTGCAGGCCATGTGACCAGGTGGAGTGGCTTGACGATCATGTGATCTGGAGGGGGTGGCTTAAAGGTCATGTGACTGGCTTCAAGGTGGCCAAGGTGAGTTTGGGTTAGGGTTAGGGTTCTCCTCGCCTCAAAGAGATACAGTTTCCCTATCTATTTATTATTACTGAACATCCAAAATATACTATTTAATTCTACGTATATATGCCATATGTGTACATACATATTACACACAGGCACACAAAAATATACATTATCTACTATATAAACTGTATGTGTATGTACACACACACAGAGACACACACACAGAGAGAGAGAGAGAGATCTTCTATAATTTTATCCACATTCAACCTGATTTACTGCAATAGGAAAAACATACCCAGAGCCCAGAAAGGAAAAAAGGGGGAAAAAATCAGAATTTTTCTACTGGTTCTGCATACCTGACCAAAATGTTTCTACCGGTACTGCGTACCTGACCATTACCATAGGAGCCCATCACTGCTACAGAGTTTACTAAGCAGTGGATTACATTTTAGCATACATTTATTTATTTTGTCAAAACTTATACAAGATAGAAGGTATTGTTATAAACATAAACCTAAACAAAGTAAATACAGATAAATGAGGACAGTAGGACAGGAACGGTAGGCATGCTAGTGCGCTTATGCATTCACTTTGGACATTGCCCAAAAGGTGAATATCCTGGGTTGTCCTCTTGTAAGAATCAGCCATTGTTTCTCTACAACAGAAAAATAATTTGAGATTTTTAAATGAGCTTGGTGTGCTCAGTCCACACATTAACAATAGAAAAGAGCTAATTTCATCAACATTTGTTTCAGTTTAGCAATTGGCATCTCTCCCAGGTTGGAGATAAGCAAGTTACAGTAACAGTAACAATAAATCTTGGTTCATAGCTAAACTTAAACAATTACATCATTCCAAAGAGGAAAGCTACAGAAAAGTTGATATAATGCTGTACAATCAGGCCAAAAGTGTATTAACAAGGGAGGTCATAGCATCAAAAAGAAACTACTCTGAAAAGCTAAAGAATCAGGTCTGAACAAATGAACCAGCAAACATGTGGAAAACTCTCAAACACATTTCCGGTTACATCAAACTACTTTTCCAAGCTGAAAGAAATCAGCAACTAGAAGATGACCTGAATGTTTCTAGTGCAGGTTTGAAAGGAAACTACAGCCACCTATCTCTGCAACCTCTATCCCAAACATACCAACAACAGCAAAACCTCCTACAACAGAATCCATCCCATTGGATTTAAAACCCCTGGTGATCATAGAAAAGGAAGTGCAAGATCTATTTCACAGACAGAAGCTTAGAAAAACACCAGGTCCAGACAAGATAACTCCTTGCTTAAAAGACTGTGCTGACCAATTGCCCCCATCTTCACCCAAATCTTCAACTAGACTACATTGTATACCTACATAGCATTGGAGGTTTGCTATGTTCCTTCTTGCTTCACTCATCCCACACTCATCCCAGTGCTGAAGAAGCCCATCAAGGAACTGAATGATTACAGACCAGTTGCTCTAACATCTGTAGTTCTGAAAACCTTTGAAAGGCTAGTGATGTCCCACTTGAAAACCATCATGGATCCATTGTTAGACCTCCTGCAATTTGCATACCAAGCAAATAGATTGACAGATGATGCTGTTAATATGGATCTGCACTACATTCTACAACATCTTGAATCTCCAAAGACTAGGGTCCTCTCTGTAGACTTTAGTTCAGCATTCAACGTCATCATACCAGACATTCTTCTAACTAAACTAAATCAGCTAGTGTTACCTAAACACACTTGTAAGTGGATCACAAGTTTCCTAACAGACAGGAAGCAGCAGATGAAGCTAGGCAAAATCACATCAGATACCTGTATAATTAGCACAGCCACCCCACTCCCCCAAGCCTGTGTACTCTCACCACTTCTCTCTCTATGTTTATTTTATTTATTTGTTTTGTCCAATACACAATAATACATAATGAAGGTTATAGAGGATATATAGGAGTAGAATGTATCAAAGAGTGTATAGAACAGAAAATATAGGAGTAAATATAACTAGAGAGAATAGCAGAAAAGATATAAAAGATAGAAGAGATTTAATGGATAGAAGATATAGAAGAGAAGATATAGGAGATATAGGAGAGGCTATAGGACAGGGGACGGTAGGCACTCTGGTGCACTTATGTACGCCCCTTACTGACCTCTTAGGAACCTGGTGAGATCGACCGTAGATAGTCTAAGGGTAAAGTGTTGGGGGTTAGGGGATGATACTATGGAGTCTGGTAGTGAGTTCCATGCTTCGACAACTCGATTGCTAAAATCATATTTTTTACAGTCACATTTGGCGCGGTTAATATTAAGCTTGAATCTGTTGTGTGCTCTTGTGTTGTTGCAATTGAAGCTGAAGTAATCATTGACAAACAGGGCATTGCAGCATATAATCTTGCAGGCAATACTTAGATCATGTTTGAGACATCGTAGATCTAAGGTTTTAAGATCCAGGATTGTAAGTCTTGATTCGTAGGGTATTCTGTTTCGAGTGGAGGAGTTAAGGGCTCTTCTGGTGAAGTATTTTTGGACATTTTCAATGGTGTTAAAGTCCGAGATGCGGTATGGGTTCCAAACAGATGAGCTATATTCGAGGATGGGTCTAGCAAAAGTTTTGTAGGCTCTGGTAATTAGTATGAGATTGCTGAAGCAAAAGCTGCATAGGATTAGGTTGACTACACTTAAAGACTTTTTGGCGATGTTGTTGCAGTGGGCTTTGGCACTTAGGTCATTTGATATTAGTATTCCAAGGTCTTTTACTGAGTGGGGTTTATCTGCAAGATTTTGTTTGCTCAGTTTATATTTGAAGTTCTGATTCTTTTTACCGATGTGGAGGACAGAGCATTTGCTGGTTGAGATTTGGAGCTGCCAGGTGTTAGACCAATCACAGACAGAGTCTAGTTCTATTTGGAGAATAGCTGTGTTATCTATCGGTGGTGTTCAAGAGTTTTACATCGTCGGCGAAGAGAATGGAGTTGCTAGAGATGTGATTGCAAAGGTCATTGATGTAGAGGATGAGGAGTGTTGGTCCCAATACACTACCTTGGGGGTCACCGCTTTTCACAGGGACGGGTAGATATGGTACTTCCTATTTTAACCATTTGTTTGTCTGTTTGACAGGAATGCTGTAATCCATCTGTTTAGGGATCCTGTGATACCATAGGCTTTGAGTTTTAGAAGTAGTCGTGGACCACTGAATCGAAGGCTTTGCAGAAGTCAATATAAATTGCATCTATAGATTTTCCTTGATCAAGTTGCGTTGTCTATATGTTTTTTCAGTGGAGGAGCTGCAGGTTGCAGGATAATTTTTTCCTGAATCCAAATTGTTTGTTAGAGAGTAAATTATAAAACGTATCCCTATTTGAATAAAACGTATCCCTATTTGCCACATTTGCATGGAGGTCCAACATATTAATTTTATTTAAGTGTAACTTTTTCTTTTCCCTCTTTCCTGCTGTTAATTCCAAATTAAAATCTCCTGCAAGGATCACTATCATGGCACTGGACCAGAATATCTCTGGGACCGCCTTCTGCCGCATGAATACCAGCGACCGGTTAGGTCCCACAGAGTTGGCCTTCTCCGGGTCCCGTCGACTAAGCAATAATGTTTGGCGGGATCCAGGAGAAGAGCCTTCTCTGTGGCGGCCCCGACCCTCTGGAACCAGCTCCCCCCAGATATCAGAATTGCCCCCACCCTCCTTGCCTTTCACAAGCTCCTTAAAACCCACCTCTGTCATCAGGCATGGGGGAATTGAAATTTCCATTCCCCCTAAGCTTATAGAATTTATACATGGTATGCTTATATGCATGAGTGATTCTTTAAATTGGGGTTTTTTAGATTGTTTTTAATATTAGATTTGTTTACATTGTCTTTTTATATATTGTTGTTAGCCGCCCCGAGTCTTTGGAGAGGGGCGGCATGCAAATCTAATAAATACAAATACAAATACTATGCAACTTCTGCAAAGTTGTCTGTTCTGTCGGGCTCTCTGGTAGAATCCTCCCAAAAATTCACAGGTACAAATTTCAGACACACACACATTTGAAAATTCAAAACAATGTTCTTTATAATGAAAATTCACTTAAACTAAGCCCTCTTTTGTTATACCAAAGAGCACTCGTCTCCAAACAAACTGGTAATTTATACGTCCCTTATCAGTCCTGTGATACTTAGCTTGCAGCTGTGAGGCAATTCAAAGTCCTTCTTTCACAAAGTGAAACACACTTTGCTCTGGTTTAGGTTCAAAGCAGGGAAAAATCAGCACACAAAAAGTCAAAGTCAGGAAAGCAGTCATGAAACATAACGATCAGATAATCCTCTACAATGGCCAAACCCACAGGCTGCTATTTATAGCAGCCTCACTAATTATCACAGCCCCACCCAACCACAGGTGGCCTCATTTTCGTTGATAATCTCTCAGTTGTTGCTGCCTATGCATCACTCTCTGCATGCGTGGCTGTATCATTAACTCTTGTTCTGAATCCAAGGAGGAGCTAGATAATTGATCTCCTTCTGAGCTGTCTACCACACTCTCCTCCTCCCTGTCACTCATGTCTTCTTGGTCAGAGGAGCCTTCATCATCAGATTCCACCGGGGGCAAAACAGGCCTGCAGCATGTGGATGTCTCCCCCACATCCACAGTCCTTGGGGCAGGAGCTGGGCTAGAGCTAACCACAACATTGTCTAGCTTACATTTCACATTTATTATGAATTGCTTTGTATTTACATTTGGAGCATAAATTACTGCCAAGGTTATCACCTTATTATTTATTTTCCCCTTAATGAATAACATTCTACCATCTTTATCCCTTTTAATGTGGGTTAACTCAAAAGGAACTCTTTGATGAATTAGTATTGCAACTCCTCTGCTTTTTGTATTCCCCCAAGATTCATAAATCCATTTCCAATCACTATTATTAACTAGTTTATCTGATCTTTTCCTTCCTTTGTGAGTTTCTGATAAAAACAAAAAATCAACTCTACTATCCCTGGCCAATTTCATAATTCTATAACTTTTTTTTGTGACGCCATTCCGTTCATGTTTAGTGACATTAAAATCCTTTCACCCATTATACATACTTTTAAGTGTGTTTCCCCCTCCTGCAAAACAGAGCCTAATGGAAAAATCTTTGTTAATTATCTTGAATCCCCACCCTAGTGCCCCTTCCCCTGCACACACCCCAGGGGGAGTCAACGAAAAAAAAATCCTTTGATCCGAAGAGGCACCCATGGATTTGCTAATCCACTGAGGAGGCTCCCAACATTTTCTCTTTAAAAACAGTAAAGAAACCCCTCCCTCCTTCCCTCTTTATCCCCTGTTAATTAGAAGAGAATACACAAAAAAACCAAATCAACTGAGAACAATAATACCATTTTAACAATTCAGTTCTCATTTCTTCTTTTGATGCGTGGTTCTGGGTTCTTCTTTCTTCTCTTTCTCCTGGAGTAATGCCAACTCCTTTTGTGAAGTCGCAATCTTTTCATCTTTTTCTCGGTCTACGATGCAGTTTGATTCAGCAGTAAACAAGTCCCGAATCAAATCTTCAGTTTCTCTCCCCCCTTCCGCTGCAACTATCTTCTTCGCTGATGATGCCTGCTGATTTAAATCCAAATCGACCCCCAGTTGCTGAAGCATTTTCTTCCCCTCCTCCAAAGATCTTGCTTGAAATACTTTTGAATCTCTAAAAACCATTATTGTCACTGGGTATTTCCAGGTAAAGCAAACTCCACTTTGGAATAGAAGATTCGCGATAGGTCTCATTTGGTTTCTTGCCTGCAGTGTCTGAGCAGACAGATCTTTTAAAACACATATTGGAGTGCCTTTATAATGTAGATTTGAAGTTTGCTTTAATTCTCTGTAGATCTTAGCAGCCCTCCTTTCCGAGATAAATCTCACAATGATATCTCTCTGGTTGCCTGGATTCCGAGGGCCGAAACCCCAATGAGCTCTTTCAAATTCATTTAAATCAACTTTGATCTTATTTTTCTGAAGCCACTGATGGATCGCTTGAATAAGTCTTTTGCTTTCAGAAAAGTCTTGTTTAAAGCCTCTTAAATGTAAATTGGATCTTCTTTGTCTTCTAGATTATTTATGCGTAGCTCATGATGGCTTTTTCCCTCCTCCAGTTTCGCAATTCTCCTGTCCTGTGATTTAGACTGGTCTTTTAACTCCTTAACTCCTGCACTCACAGCAGCTATAGCCATTTGCATCTCTTTGAGCTGTTGTCCCATATTTGCAAATGCCGTTAAAAGTGAATCCATTTCCCCCCCAAATCAGGAGTAGTCGCCATTTTTTCTTTGTTCTCTTTTTTTTTCTACTCACAGTTTAAAACAGTAACTTGCTTCTCTTTTTGAGATGATCCAAACACATTTTCAAAAGCTCAGTTTGATTCTCTTCCTCTCAATCCACTTTTTACCAAGCCTGAGAGGGTTGTCAGGGGTTAATATTTACTTTTCTAATTTACATTTAGGAGCCTCCCGTAGAGGCGTCTATCTCAGTCAACGCATGTGAAAATCCCAGGTGCTGTTCGTGTTGAGCTTTTGCTGTTCTTATGTTTTGCTTGCAGGTTCTGGCTGTTTGCTGATATTCCATCTTGGTTATGAGTCCTTCTTTCTATTTGTTGTATTTGGCTTTTTCTTCTTTTACGTTGTCTGCGAGGTCCTTGTTTAGCCATGATTGTTTCATTTTAGTTTTTCTGCTTTTCTTTTTCGTGGGGATTGAATTGTTTTGGGCCTCAATGATAGTGTTTTTTAGGGCTTCCCAGGCATCCTGTGTGGATTTACTCTTAAGAAGTTCCTTCCAGGGTTTATTCTTCAGGTTCGCTGTGAGCTTGTTAAAGTCCGCTTTTCTGAAGTCTGGGACTGTAGTTGAGTTGGGTGTTGTAGTTAGTGATTGCACAATGTTGAATTTTAGGATGGTATGGTCACTCTCACCTAGCGTCCCTTCTCCTTCTATTCCCTCAATCATTTATTCCCTGATTGTTAAAATTAGGTCTAGTATTACAGTCCCTCTGGTTGCTGTTTCCACTTTTTGAGTTAGAAAGTTATTAGCGAGGCTGGTGAGAAACCTGTCAGACTTTCCACTTGGTGCTGAGTTTGTTTTCCAGTTAATGTCAGGGTAGTTAAAGCCCCCATTATTATTGTGCTGTGCTTGTTGCATATTGCTGATAGTTGGGTTGTAAAGAGGTTGTCCATTGTATCTGTTTGGTTTGGGGGCCTGTAGTAAACTCCAATTGTAATGTTGTCCTTTTTTTCTTTTATGTTAACCCATATGGTTTCAAGGAGGTTATCTTCTTTGGATTGATATAGCTCAGTGGCGGTGTAGTGGTCTTTTATGTATAGTGCAACTCCACCTCCTTTCTTGTTTGACCTGTTTTTCTTGAAGAGATTGTAGCCCTTTATCTGTGTGTTCCAGTCATGTGATTCGTCCCACCATGTTTCTGTAATACCAATTAGATCGTATTGGCCCTCATGCATTAGTACTTCTAGCTCGTCTTATTTGTTCCCCAGGCTTTGTGCATTAGTGTACAGGCATTTTAGGTGTTTGTGTCTGATTATGGGTGGGCATTTTTTATCCTCTGAAATGTTAGTGGGCTTAATTTGCACTCCTTTCTTATTTGGTTCATTGTTTAGTCTCTTACTTTGGTCACCCGCCCCTCTCAGATCTAGTTTAAAGCCCTCCTGATAAGTTGGGCTAGTTGGTTTCCAAGGAGGTTCTTTCCAGCTCTGGTAAGGTGTAGTTCGTCTGTTGCTAGGAGCCCTTTTTGAAGGTATTGTAGACCATGGTTGAGGAACCCAAAGTTGTTTTGGCGACACCATCTCTTTAGCTAGTGGTTTATTTGTGGGATTTTGCATTCTCTGTCAGGATGTTGTCCTCTTGTGGGTAGAATAGAGGAGAAGATGACCTGTGCCCCTATCTTTTTGACTGTATTGCCCAGGTGGTCAAAGTCTTTTGTGATTTGGTTCATGTCTTTCATTGTGTCATTTGTTCCTGCATGGATCACTAGTAGGGGGTAGTAGTCAGTGGGTTTTAGGATTTTAGTGAGGTTTAGCGCTATGTCCAATATTCTGACTTCAGGGAGGCAGCTCAACTCTCTGGATTGCTTGTCTGGTCTGCAGATGGCAGGTTCAGTTCCCCTGAGAGTTGAGTCACCAATTACCAGCACTCTCCTTTTCTTTTTGGTTGGACTGGGGAGAAGAGGGCTAGCCTTCGTGATGACTGTGTTTGATGGTGTTGTATTGTTGTGCTTGGTTCTTGATGGCTTCTTGTCAGGTGTTTGTTGATCTTCTTGTGCCAGGAGTACTGTATATTTGTTACTTGTAGGCACTGGGGTTGGAGGGAGGTGGGTTGGAGTTGGTGGGAGTTTGGGGATGGTTTGTTTTTTTCTTCTTTGGTTGATGTGTGTCCAGTCATTTTCAACCTCGGGGGGGGGGGGTGTTGGTTCTGATGTGCTCTTCTGTGGTGTTGGATGTGTTAGGAGTATATTGGTCTTTCTTGTTTTGATGTTGGTGCTGCAGGGTTTTGAGGTTTCTCTCTAGGTTTTCTATTTTTTCCTCAAGTAATTGGATTACTTTACATTTATTGCAAGTGAAGTTTTGGAAGTTTGAGCGTAGGAGTGTATACATGGAGCACAGTGTGCAACTCACTTCGAAGTCAGCTCTTTCATCTTCTTTGTGTGTGGTGGGTTTGTCTTCCATGTGGGTAGTAGGAGTGTCTTCTCTCTGAGTGCATGATTCATTCTTCATAGTAGGAGGCTGGTAGTGGAGTAGTTGATGAGTGCTGCTGATGAGTGCTGTTTTTGTATTTAGTTGTGTTTTGGCTGGTCTTGTTTTTGCTGATTTATTAGTTGATTATGCTTTGATTAAGCGTAAGGCTCTGGGGAAGCTCCTGCATCAGCTGGGTGCCGGATTTGATGCCAGGGGCTTGAGGAGGGCTCTGGGCTGAGTTAGAGTCCTCTGTTGTTGTCGGGGGCTCTGGGGAGGCTCCCACGTTGGTAGAGTGCCAGGTGTGATGCCGGGGGCTCAAGGAGGGCTCCAAAAATCTTGCCCCAAATCTCTCCAAAAATCGCTCTCCCCAAAGCTTCCTATCTAGCCCCAAATCTCTCCCAAAGTTGCTGCCCTAAAAGCTTCCTATCTAGCCTCAAATCTCTCCAAAAATCGCTGCACCCAAAGCTTCCTATATAGCCCCAAATCTCTCCAAAAATCGCTGCCCCAAAAACTTCCTATCTAGCCCCAAATCTCTCCAAAAATCGCTCTATCCTGGTTCTTACCAGGTAGACAAATAAAAAACAATCTTAGAATGATTATCAATACATTAGAATATTATGAATAACATTTTGGAAAACCAGTAACACTAATGTTCCTCGATGCCAAAAAAGCTTTTGATAATGTAAACTGGACTTTTATAAAAATAAATTAAATAAAATGAGATTTGGCACAAAATTTGTAAATTTAATTCACGCAATATATTCAAAACATTCCTTCCTCCGCCGCCGCCAGCATCCAGCTCTTCCTCCGCTTCTTGCTTCTCTACAGAATGACAGCCGGGCGGAGCCTGGCGGCGGCGGAGGAAAGCAAATGCGGCTTGGAAGCTGGGAGGGGGGCGGAACGTCTTTGGCCACTTAGCTCTTCCTCCGAAAGGAAAGCGTGGAGGCTGCCTCTCTCCTCCCATATTCCGTCCCCCTCCCAGCTTCCAAGCCGCATTCGCCTTCCTCCGCCGCCGCCAGCATCCAGCTCTTCCTCCGCTTCTTGCTTCTCTACAGAATGACAACCGGGCGGAGCCTGGCGGCGGCGGAGGAAGGCGAATGCGGCTTGGAAGCTGGGAGGGGGGCGGAATATGGGAGGAGAGAGGCAGCCTCCACGCTTTCCTTTCGGAGGAAGAGCTAAGTGGCCAAAGACGTTCCGCCCCCCTCCCAGCTTCCAAGCCGCATTCGCCTTCCTCCGCCGCTGCCAGCATCCAGCTCTTCCTCCGCTTCTTGCTTCTCTACAGAATGACAGCCAGGTGGAGCCTGGCGGCGGCAGAGGAAAGCAAATGCAGCTTGGAAGCTGGGAGGGGGGCGGAACGTCTTTGGCCACTTAGCTCTTCCTCCGAAAGGAAAGCGTGGAGGCTGCCTCTCTCCTCCCATATTCCGCCCCCCTCCCAGCTTCCAAGCCGCATTCGCCTTCCTCCGCCGCCGCCAGCATCCAGCTCTTCCTCCGCTTCTTGCTTCTCTACAGAATGACAGCCGGGCGGAGCCTGGCGGCGGCGGAGGAACACAACTGCAGCTTGGAAGCTGGGAGGGGGGCGGAACGTCTTTGGCCACTTAGCTCTTCCTCCGAAAGGAAAACGTGGAGGCTGCCTCTCTCCTCCCATATTCCGTCCCCCTCCCAGCTTCCAAGCCGCATTTGCCTTCCGCCGCCGCCGCCAGCATCCAGCTCTTCCTCCGCTTCTTGCTTCTCTACAGAATGACAGCCGGGCGGAGCCTGGCGGCAGCGGAAGAAACGCTCATACCCCAAATTTGGGCTCGTAAGTAGAATCAAAATATCTCTCCCCTCCTAGCTCGCATCTCGAAATGCTCGTATATAGAGCAGCTCGTATGTCGAGGTTCTACTGTATTTGGAATAAGATGTATATATGGATAAATAAGAAGAAAAATTAAATGGTAAACTTATGTGAGAATTATAAATATATTAAAATGATTAATCTTCTTTTTTTCTTTTTCTTCTTTATATATGAGTTTTTTTAGTATCATAAGGTTGAATAAAGTTTCTTCTTTTCATTTAAATCAATATGTTGAATTAAGGTATTAATAATGTATTCTTTTTCTGTAAAGAAATTTGACTTCTATGACAAGAGGGGAAATTGTAACCCCTACACCATATTAGATGTTTGTTTGTATGTTTGTCAATTTTTATGAAAAATTAATAAAGTTTTTTTTAAAAAGAAGTAAATATTTCGTGCGCCCCCCCTCCCCAACTCTCCACTGGGACAATTGTTTGCAATATTCAGCATGTTTTAACAGAAAAAAACTCAACTGGCTTATCAGCATGTGTGCTGAATTTTGACAAAGGAATTCACATGAGACATTCAAGCAGAGAGTACATAAAAGTTTTATTCTCTCTGAGTTTTCCAAAGAACGGTTGGCCAAGTGTGGTATCTCCCCTCTTTGCTCTCCTTAACATAGTCAGCTAATGCATGCTTCTCTTCTTCCACTGTCTGCTTCACTTGCAAAAGCCCTCTGCCACCTATTTTCCTTGGTAAATACAGCCTGTCAACATCACTGCGGGGGTGTAGTGCATGATGGATTGTCATTAATTTTTTGGTTTTCCTGTCCAAGTTGTCCAGCTCTGCTTGAGTCCAGTTCACTATGCCAGCTGTGTATCTAATGACATGTATGGCCCAAGTATTTATAGCCTTGATGGTGTGACCACCATTCAGTTCGCTCTTCAAAATTTCTCTGTTCCTCTGGATGTACTCTTTGCTGATCACAGTTGTTATTATTATTATTATTATTATTATTATTATTATTATTATTATTTTGGAGTGGCTTCAGTGGGAGGATTCTGATCTGGTATAGATTTAAATTGGTGGAGGATTGAAATCCAATCCAATGCAAACTGAGGAGTTTTAAAGGATTTTTACACCAATTTCTGTGGGAGTTTTAAGATGCCTCATTCAATGATTGTTTGGATCAGAAGTGTTCTGGCGCTTTGGCTCACTTAGATCAAAAGTTTAAAGATATGGCTGCTTAAAGATGATAGATAGAATAGTGGGAATCAGCAGTAGTGGAGATTTGTGACAGGGATCCTATGGTGGCTTTGTCTACTGATGGTGAAGAAGTGAAGAAAGGACTGGCCATTCTGGAACAATCTGAATGGGCAACATGACATGTTTGTGGGTGGGGGACAAGGGATGTGAATTTCAACTGAGTGAGAAACTCAGATCCAGGTTTCCCTGTTTAGGTGCTAGGATGGCTCCGGAAATAAATTGGAATTTAACTTGGATTCTGATTTAGTTTGGATGTTACCTGGAACTTTGACACATGGCCTCCCTGAAGGAATAAATGGAAACCTTACAAAAGACCTGGCCTGTAGTCAAGTTAGCACTAAAAGTCACTAGGGAAACATTTAAACATCAAGTAGACAAGAAAAGAACACAACTAAAACCTTTTCAAGTATGAGACAGAGTATATTTATCAACAAAATACTTGCAAATACTATAACCGTCAAAGAAACTAGACCCAAAGTTTGTGGGCCCATTCCCAATCACTAGAATCATCAACCCAGTAACAGCAGTTTTGAATGTTTTGAGACATTTGCCCAAACACTTAGACAGATACATCCAGTTTATCACATTGGCCTACTAAAAAGAGATGTCACATTCTCACTTAAACCCCCAAGAACCTGTACCACTTACACCCATAATGATTAAAGCACCCATTGCTCTACCTGGGTGCTTTAATCATACCCTTAAATAATGTTTTGAGACTTCAATTAGTCAAGAATACAGCCGCGCGAGCTGTTATGGGTGTACCCAGATACACCAATATTACTCCAACATTCTGTGAGCTGCACTGGCCTCCAATTGGTCTCCGAATGCAATTTAAGGTGTTGGTTATCACCTATAAAGCCCTACATGGCTTAGGACCAGATTATTTGAAAACACACATGCTAGCAGTCCTGGGGCCATTGAGTAATGGCATCCTACTCCAGCTAGTAGTATGAATGAGTGATGTTTGTATGCCTGCTGTACATTGAGTTTTAAATTTTGTATTCATTTTTATTATATGTATTTTGGGATTTTTAAAAACTTTATGTACTAATTTTACTGTTTTATGGTGACCTGAGTCCATCAAGAGAGGGGCAGCCTATAAATTTTATAGATAGACAGATGATAGATAGATAGATAGATGATAGATAGATAGATAGATAGATAGATAGATAGATAGATAGATAGATAGATAGATACATACATACATAGATACATACATACATACATACATACATACATACATACATACATACATATATACATACATATTTACGGGACTGTCTTCTGCCTCATGTCCCAGCAACCGATTAGATCCCACAGAATTGGCCTTCTCCAGGTCCTGTCAGCCAAACAATGCCGGCTGGGGAGGCCATGGGAAAGTGCCTTCTCTGGGGCAGCTCCGGCCCTCTGGAACCAACTCCCCCAGAGATTTGCACTGCCCCCACACTCCTGGCCTTCTGAAAGGCCTTAAAAACTTGGCTTTGCCAGTAGGCCTGGAGCCATTGAGCTACAACACTCTGCTCTAGCCAATAGTGACAAATGATAGATGGATGGATGTTTTTTAAATATTGGGGGTTTTAATTCTGTGTTGTGGTTGGCTCTGGACTAGCTGGGGATTTTGATGTAGAATTATGGGAATCCTCGGTTTATTGGAGACCTGTTTGGTTGCCAGCTGAATTAGACAGTGAAATTAGTTCACAAGCAGAAGCAGACAGTGGTGGAGAGGAGACTGACAGGGAGATGGGTGCAGCCAGCCCACCAGTCAGTTCTCCAATTAGGGAGTCATCAGACTCTGAAGGGGACGCTGTTATGGAGGATCCTCGTGTGTGCAGGATTATGGCATGTAGGGATCAGTTGTGCAGGCGTCAAAGGAGATAAGAGCATACAGCTGTTCAAGAGGTAATTAAGTAATGAGTTCATGATAAATAAGGGAGGTTGGGACTGCTGGGACGTGGCGTTTTTCCGTATTATACTTGAGTATAATATTCACTGAGAAAGAAATAATTTTGTATTTCCATTAGAAGTACCATATTTTTTGGTGTATAAGATGCACCTTTTTACCTCATAACAGTGCTTAAAAATTGGATGCGTCTTATACACCAAATGTTGCCGAGGCCACCAGGCAGCTTTCATCAGTAGGCTGGCAGCTCAGCCCCGGGGATGGGCAGTGTGCCAGGTGTCATACCAGCAGCAAAATGTCACTTTCCAGGCAGCTGCCCAGGACCTCCAGCTGGCAGGGACAAGGCGGGCACGCAGCCCGATTTAGCTGGTCTCGGTGGAGGCAGCAGCGGCGGCAACTTCTATGATAGAATTACCGAATGGATTGATCAGGGAAATGCAAATGTGGTATATCTTGACTTGAGTAAAGCATTTGACAAAGTATCTTATTCCATCTTTATTGAAAAAATGGTCTAGTATGACATTGACAAAAGAACAGTTAGATGGATTCAAAACTGGCTTAGTGATCGTACTCAAAGAGTGGTAATAAATGGTTGCACATCCAATTGGAAGAATGTTTCAAGTGGAGTACAACAAGGGTCTGTCCTAGGCCCAGTGCTATTTAACATATTTATAAATGATCTAGATAAAGGAATTGAAGGAAAACTTATCAAATTTGTTGATGACACAAAGCTAGGTGGTGTTGCTAATACTAAACAAGACAGAGTTAGGATTCAGAGGGATCTAGACAGGCTTGAACAATGGGCTGAAACTAACAGAATGATATTTAACAGAGAGAAATGCAAGATCCTACATCTGGGCAAAAATAATGAAAACAGCACATATAGAATGGGAGGAATATGTCTGAGCAGCAGCACAGGTGAGAAGGACCTGGGTGTATTGGTAGATCACGGAATAAACATGAGTCAATAGTGTGAAGCAGCTGCAAAAAAGGCAAGCACAATCCTGGGATGCATCAAGAGGAGCATAGAATCTCACTCACATGATATAATTATTCCTCTCTACAGTACTTTGGTATGACCACACTTGGAATACTGTGTTCAGTTCTGGGGGCCCCAATTTAAAAAGGACATTGATAAACTAGAGCAAGTTCAGAGGAGAGTTACAAGGATGGTGAGTGGTCTGGAAATCATGTCCTAGGAGGAACGGTTAAAGGATCTAGGGATGTTTAGTCTGCAAAGAAGAAGACTGAAAGGAGACTTGATAACTGTCTATAAATATCGGAAGCAGAGGGATCAGCATTGTTCTCATTAGCACATGGAAGACTAGAAACAATGTAATGAAACTGCAAGGGAGTAGATTTAACAAAGAAAACTTTCTAACAGTAAGGGTGATAAACCAGTGGAACAGTTTGCCACAGGAGGTGGTGGGCTCACCTTCACTGGAGGTCTTCAAACAGAGACTGGACATCTTTCTGGGATGGTTTAATGAACCCTGCATTTAGCAGGGGGTTGGACCCGATGACCCTGGAGGTCCCTTCCAACTCTATGATTCTATGAACTGCTGAGGCAGCTCTGGCAGCTTCCCTTTGAGGAGTAGCAGCACCGGGAATGTCATGTCCACACACCAGTCCCCCATTCCCGCCACCGAATTGCGAGGCTGAGTAGGTTGGCAAACAGGCCCTGAAGGGACAGAGCCGTCGTCCGCATAAGTGCCATATTGTTGAGTGGTGAGCTCAGCTCGGGTGAGTGGCTCTGACAGGAGCTGGGCAGGGGCTGCCTCTCCTCAGCTGAGGCAGCTTCACTCGGAGTGCCCTCAACGTGAAAGAAACGATTGAAGATGGCGGCACCAGCAGCACTTGGTAGTTTTAGGGCACTGAGTTTTTGCAGGCAGAGCAGGTGGGATTTGTGTGTGAGAGAGAGTGAGGAGTTGATGTGTTAATTACAGTACTCCCTCCCACCTTGGAGAGGGAGTAGTCAATTGTATTTGTTTTTGTAGTCAGTTAATTTGTTTTTCAACATTGGGGTGGGTGGGAATATGGTATGGATGAGATGAGTGACAGTAGTATGAGTGATAGATTTGGCCCACCTGACGCTCGGGAGACAGGAGAGGAAGGGGGATTGATCTCTGGGGTGGCAGAGGGCCGGAATATTCCTGTGTTGCTGGGGAGAGGCAGATATGGCGGGGGTCACAGAGTTAGCCGTTCCAGGGGAACGAGAGACCGTTGCTTAATAACGGTCCCTTGTTCTGGCTCTGTGAGCCCAATCTTGGGTACTGGTGATGAGTGTAACTCTGGCCCTGGGCTCAGGTTGCTGCTGCTCAATGCCAGCTCGGTGGTAAATAAAGCTCTCCTCATCCGGGATCTGATCCTGGATGAGGAGGCCGATCTGGCTTGTATTACTGAAACCTGGCTGGGCCCGGAGGGAGGTGTTCCTCTCTCTGAAATTTGCCCAGCCGGGTTTCAGATATGGCATCAACCTCGACCCCACGGAAGGGGGGGAGGAGTGGCTATTATAGCCAGGGAGAGCCTTTGCCTGCGTAGACTCATTGCTCCGGAAATTGCGGGTTGCGAGTCACTCTTGCTGAAGTTGGATTTAGGGGTTCAGGTGGGCTTATTTCTCACGTACCTGCCTCCCAGCTGCGTGTCAAAAGCCCTGCCTGTGCTACTCGAGGAGGTAGCCGGGTTGGCGGTGGAGTTCCCCGGACTCATTGTCCTGGGGGACTTCAACCTGCCGTCACTCGGTGAAACCTCTGGGCTGGCACAGGAGTTCATGGCCACCATGACAGCCATGGACCTGACTCAAGTAGTACAGGGTCCGACTCACGAGGGAGGGCACGCACCTGACATGGTATTCCTTTCCGAGCAATTGAGTAATGGTCCGAGACTAAGGGGCTTAGAAGTGTTGCCTTTGTCATGGTCAGACCATTTTCTACTACGGCTTGATTTCCTGGCTCCAATCCTTCCCCACAGGGAGGCGGAACCAATGAAGATGTTCCGCCCCAGACGCCTGATGGACCCAGAGGGCTTTCAGACGGCGCTTGGGGTTATTCCAGAGGCACTCGTCCACAGTTCGGCGGAGTCCCTTGCTGAGGCCTGGAATACGGCTGCGGCAGGGGCTCTTGACTGGATTGCGCCTTTGCGACCTCTCCGCGGTGCTAGACCCCGTAGAGCCCCATGGTTCAACGAGGAGCTCCGGGAGTTGAAACGCCAAAAGAGACCTCTAGAGAAGCGATGGAGGAAGAGTAGGTCCGAATCCGATCGAACACTTGTAAGAGCTTTTATTAAGACTTACAAAGTGGTGCTCAAGGCGGCAAGATGCGCGTACCATGCCGCCTTAATTGCATCAGCGGAATCCCGCCCGGCCGCTCTATTTAGGGTGACCCGCTCCCTTCTTAACCAGGGGGGAGCTGGGGAGCCCTTGCAGAGCAGTGCCGAGGATTTTAACACGTTTTTCGCTGATAAAGTCGCTCGGATCCGGGCTGATCTCGACTCCAATTGTAATACAGAGTCGACTGACAACGAGTCAGTCAAGGTGACTGGGGCACGTACTTGTCCACCTGTCTGGGAAGAGTTTGATCTGGTGACACCTGATGAAGTGGACAAGGCCATTGGAGCTGTGAGTTCCGCCACCTGTTTACTGGATCCGTGTCCCTCCTGGTTGGTTTCGGCCAGCAGGGAGGTGACACGGAGCTGGGCCCAGGAGATTACCAACGCTTCCTTGGGGAGGGGAGTCTTTCCATCTCTCTATAAAGAAGCGCTTGTGCGCCCCCTCCTCAAGAAGCCCTCCCTGGACCCAGCCATACTCAATAACTATCGTCCAGTCTCCAACCTTCCCTTTATGGGGAAGGTTGTCGAGAAGGTGGTGGCACTCCAGCTCCAGCAGTCCTTGGAAGAAGCTGATTATCTAGGTCCCCAGCAGTCAGGCTTCAGGCCCGGTTACAGCACTGAAACCGCTTTGGTCGCGTTGATGGATGATCTCTGGTGAGCCTGGGACAGGGGTTTATCCTCTGTCCTGGTGCTTCTTGACCTCTCAGCGGCTTTCGATACCATCGACCATGGTATCCTTCTGCACCGGCTGGAGGGGTTGGGAGTGGGAGGCACTGTTCTTCAGTGGTTCTCCTCCTACCTCTCTGGCCGGTCGCAGTCGGTGTTAGTGGGGGGTCAGAGGTCAGCTCCGAGGTCGCTCCCTTGTGGGGTACCTCAGGGGTCGGTCCTCTCCCCCCTGCTATTCAACATCTACATGAAACCGCTGGGTGAGATCATCCAATGACATGGGGTGAGGTATCATCAATATGCCGATGATACCCAGCTTTACATCTCCACCCCATGCCCAGTCAACGAAGCGGTGGAAGTGATGTGCCGGTGCCTGGAGGCTGTTGGGGCCTGGATGGGTGTCAACAGACTCAAACTCAACCCGGATAAGACGGAGTGGCTGTGGGTTCTGCCTCCCAAAGACAATCCCATCTGTCCGTCCATCACCCTGGGGGGGGAATCATTGCCCCCCTCAGAGAGGGTCCGCAACTTGGGCGTCCTCCTCGATCCACAGCTCACATTAGAAAACCATCTCTCAGCTGTGGCGAGGGGGGCGTTTGCCCAGGTTCGCCTGGTGCACCAGTTGCGGCCCTATCTGGACCGGGACTCATTGCTCACAGTCACTCATGCCCTCATCACCTTGAGGTTCGACTACTGTAATGCTCTCTACATGGGGCTACCTCTGAAAAGTGTTTGGAAACTTCAGATCGTGCAGAATGCAGCTGCGAGAGCAGTCATGGGCTTACCTAGGTATGCCCATGTTTCACCATCACTCCGCAGTCTGCATTGGCAGTTTCCGGTCACAATTCAAAGTGTTGGTTATGACCAGAATATCTCCGAGACCGCCTCCTGCCGCACGAATCCCAGCGACCAATTAGGTCCCACAGAGTGGGCCTTCTCCGGGTCCCGTCAACTAAACAATGTCGGTTGGCGGGCCCCAGGGGAAGAGCCTTCTCTGTGGCGGCACCGGCCCTCTGGAACCAACTCCCCCCAGAGATTAGAACTGCCCCTATTCTTCCTGCCTTCCGTAAACTCCTTAAAACCCACCTTTGCCGTCAGGCATGGGGGAACTGCAACATCTCCCCCTGGGCATGTTAATTTATATATGGTATGTTTGTGTGTATGTCTGTTAGTATATGGGGTCTTTCTTAAATCTTTAAATATTTTAAATTGTCAGATTATTTATGATTTGTTTCCACGTGTTGTGAGCCGCCCCAAGTCTTCGGAGAGGGGCGGCATACAAATCTAAGTAATAAATAAATAAATAAATAAATAAATAAATAAATTTCCATCATGTAGGCAAATAGCCTTTCCAGTTCCAGAGTCATAATAACTCATTCTTAAGCAGTCAAAAAGGCAGCCCTAGGAAGAATGTGGGCATTAATGTCCCTTGCTTGTGAACCCCATTGGTCTGGCTTTTCATTTCAAAGGATGTCTTTAAGATGTCTTAAAGCTGTCAAGTTTGAAGACCTCTGAGTTAGGGGTTAGGAGTGCAAGGGTCTTCAAACATAGCAAGTTTAAGGCTTGTGGACTTCAATTCCCATTTCTGAGTTAGCATGACTGGTGTAGGAATTCTGGGAGTTGAAGTCCACAAGTCTTGAAGCTGTCAAGTTTGAAGTTTGTAAAAAGTGTACATGGTTTTAAAAAGTATACATGGTTTTTAAAAGTATACATGGTTGCAAAAGTATTCTGCTACACTGGTATTTTATTAAACAATATAATATTGCACCATTTAGTTTAGAATACTTTTTTCCTGGTTTTCCTCCTCCAAAATCTAGGTGTGTCTTATACACCGGTACGTCTTATACACTGAAAAATATGGTAAAGTACAATATAGAGGTAATGGTGGGAGACAAATGCGAGATGTGAAGTTTTCCTGTGCCCTGCGCATGCGTTTCATAATCATGTCTTTCTGAACTGTATCGTCGCATGAAGCGTAACAGTTTGGCGCAGCATCTCTGAATACAGAGATTAACAGATTAGTTTTAAAATATCAAAAAGGAGGACAGGTAGGAGGACACTTTTTGAGGAAGGACAGAACCTACAAAAGAAGGACTGTCCTCCCTAAAGGAGGATGATTGGTCACCTTATAAGTATGTCAGTAAGTAAATAAAGGTGAACACTTTGAAATCAAGAACATCCTTGATTCTAGAAGTCATCAAGGAAAAACCCAATACCACAAAAATGTGCTGAAAAATGTGCTGAAAAATCTGACCTAGACTTATACTTGAGTCACTGATGGCGCTCGCGCACTGCAATGTCCCGAGCGCCAGCAGCAAGGGTAGGCTGGACCCACAAGGGCATGCAACCATTCTGCCGAAGCTACACACAGCTTCAGCTGACCAGCGGCAGTCACTTCCGGGATTACTGGTCTTAGCTCTCCTTTTTTCCCCTCCTGCTGCTGCATCTGCACTCCTTACTTGCTCCCTGTTTTCTCCTTCCTGGCCTCAGCGAGCTTCCCTCTCTACTTGCCAGCTCCCCTCCAGCCTCACGCGGCCACCTCCCAAGGCCAGGAAGGAGGAAAGGAAAAAAGCAGGGCACATGCAGACAGCGGCAGCAGCAGCAGGAGGAAAAAGGAGAGCCCAACCATGCCGCACCAAAGCGGTGTGTGTGGCCATGAAGCCCCCACCACCAGCTCCAGTAATTTGCAAGAAAATTACCGGAGTGGGTATTAATTGATGGAAAGTTGAGGAACCCCCCACCCCATCAAGAAACACCTCGGTGGTGACATTCTGAGAGTTTTTGCTTCCCTACTCTGAAAACCCCATTTCTCGGCACTCTGCCAAGGCTGAGAGGAGAGCAAAAAAAAAGGGAGTCTTGGCTTGGGGTTTTCTAGCCCCTGACATGTTTCTCTCGCTGCTGACAAGTTGTACCATCGCCGGCTCACCCGCCGCCCCCAAAGCCGGCTTTGTCCTCGACCAGCAGAAGAAGAAAAAAACCGTGTCCTTTCCCATGGCTGTCTTCCCTCGGGGAAGCAGGCGGCAGGGGAGGCGGGTGGCAGGAGGTGGCTTCTGGTCGGGGCGCCTGGAACCGAGTGAGTCAGACTCTCTTCGGCTGGAATACCAGAATAGCTCGGTGGAGGGAGCTCGGCAGGACAGGGCCCCATAGACTTGGCTGACTTGCTCGGTTCCAGGCATTCCGACCAGAAGCCGCCTCCCGCTGCCCACCTCACCTGCTGCCTGCTTCCCCAAGGCAGCTGCATCGTCCATGGCTTCTCCGCCCGGACAGCTTCTGCAGTGTAGCGTCCAGCTGCTTCACCACGAAGAGAGAAGAAGAAGCTCCGCAGAAAGTTTGTGTGCTCTTGGGAAGCCACTGATTGCCTGCCTCGCTTGTCCTGAGGAGCCTCTCCGTCTCTCTTAGGCTCAAATCTCAGAATGGCTCGGTGGAGGTGTGTGTGTGGGGGGATAAAGTTAGGAGGGGAGAGGGAGAATGCTAAGTGGAAGAATCGACAATAGCAGCCAGGCTTTTCTATCTCTCTCCCCCTTTGCCCAGTCCCCGGCCATGGATTACAGCGGCTTGCTTTTTGGCTGGGCACGATGGGGGAAAAGGGGTCTATCTGTCTGTCTATCTATCATCTGCAGTGAAGGGGGCTCCCTCTCCCATTTGCCTTCCTCTTCCTGCACTTTCTCTGGCAGCCGGGGGAGGGGAAAAAAGGTCCTTTCAGTAAAAAATAAATTGCACGCTCGCAAGATGCCAGAGAGAAGCATCTGAAGAGTTGCTTTTTGGCTGGGGACGATGGGAAAAAAGGGGTGTGGCCAGTTCATTTTATTTATTTTATTTTAGTTACCGGTCTGTCTGTCTGTCTGTCTGTCTGTCTGTCTGTCTATCTATCTATCTGTTCTGTCAGGCTCCCACCAGATATGGTGGGAGCCTTGGAGCTAGCCATTCCAGGGGAAGGAGAGATCGCTGCTTAGTAGCGATCCCTTCTTCCGGCTCCTTGAGCTCAACCCAAGATACTGGTGATGAGTGTAATTCTGGCCCTGGGCTCAAGTTGCTGCTGCTCAATGCCAGGTCGGTGGTAAATAAAGCTCTCCTCGTCCGGGATTTGATCCTGGATGAGGAGGCCGACCTGGCTTGTGTGACCGAAACCTGGCTGGGCCCGGAGGGAGGAGTTCCTCTCTCAGAAATCTGTCCAGCTGGGTTTCGGGTATGGCACCAACCTCGACCCCAGGGAAGGGG